>NW_028270159.1:5084106-5268510 GCF_037043375.1 Chiloscyllium plagiosum | reverse complement strand
CACACTGAAACACACTCACACTGAAACACACACACTGAAACACACACACACTGAAACACACACTGAAGCACACATACACAGAAACACACACACACACAGAAACACACACACACTGAAACACACACTGAAACACACACACTGAAACACACACTGAAACACACACACTGAAACACACACGCACTGAAACAGACTCACACTGAAGCACACTCACACTGAAACACACACACTGAAACACACACTGAAACACACACTGAAACACACACTGAAACACACACACACTGAAACACACACACACTGAAACATACTCACACTGAAACACACACACTGAAACACACACTGAAACACACTCACACTGAAACACACTCAGACAGAAACACACACACTGAAATACACTCACAATGAAACACACACACTGAAACACACACACTGAAACACACACACAGAAACACACACACTGAAACACACACACTGAAACACACACACAGAAACACACACAGAAACACACACACAGAAATACACACACAATGAAACACACACACTGAAACACACTCACACTGAAACACACATACTGAAACATACACACACTGAAACACACACACTGAAACACACACATTGAAACACACCCACACTGAAACACACACACACACACTGAAACACACACACTGAAACACACACACTGAAACACACACACACACTGAAACACACACTGAAGCACACATACACAGAAACACACACACACACACAGAAACACACCCACACTGAAACACACACAGAAACACACACACTGAAATACACTCACACTGAAACACACACACTGAAACACACTCACACTGAAACACACATACTGAAACACACTCACACTGAAACACACACACTGAAACACACACATTGAAACACACACATTGAAACACACCCACACTGAAACACACACACACAGAAACACACACACTGAAACACACACACTGAAACACACACACACACTGAAACACACACTGAAGCACACATACACAGAAACACACACACACACAGAAACACACCCACACTGAAACACACACACTGAATCACACACACTGAAACACACACACACTCACACTGCAACATACTCACACTGAAACACACACACTGAAACACACACACTGAAACACACACTGAAACACACACACTGAAACACACTCACACAGAAACACACACACTGAAACACACACACTGAAACACACACACACAGAAACACACACAGAAACACACACACTGAAATACACTCACAATGAAACACACACACTGAAACACACTCCCAATGAAACACACACACTGAAACACACTCACACTGAAACACACACACTGAAACACACACACTGAAACACACACACTCACATTGAAACATACTCACACTGAAACACACACACTGAAACACACTCACACAGAAACACACACACTGAAACACACACACACTGAAATACACTCACAATGAAACACACACACTGAAACACACTCACACTGAAACACACACACTGAAACACACACACTCACACTGAAACATACTCACACTGAAACACACACACTGAAACACACTCACACTGAAACACAGACACTGAAACACACACACACTGAAACATACTCACACTGAAACACACACACTGAAACACAGACTGAAACACACACACACTGAAACACACACACACACTGAAACACACACACTGAATCACACACACTGAAACACACTCACACAGAAACACACACACTGAAACACACACACTGAAACACACACACACAGAAACACACACAGAAACACACACACTGAAATACACTCACAATGAAACACACACACTGAAACACACTCCCAATGAAACACACACACTGAAACACACTCACACTGAAACACACACACTGAAACACACACACTGAAACACACACACTCACATTGAAACATACTCACACTGAAACACACACACTGAAACACACTCACACAGAAACACACACACTGAAACACACACACACTGAAATACACTCACAATGAAACACACACACTGAAACACACTCACACTGAAACACACACACTGAAACACACACACTCACACTGAAACATACTCACACTGAAACACACACACTGAAACACACTCACACTGAAACACAGACACTGAAACACACACACACTGAAACATACTCACACTGAAACACACACACTGAAACACAGACTGAAACACACACACACTGAAACACACACACACACTGAAACACACACGCACTGAAACAGACTCACACTGAAGCACACTCACACTGAAACACACACACTGAAACACACACTGAAACACACACACACTGAAACACACACGCACTGAAACATACTCACACTGAAACACACACACTGAAACACACACACTGAAACACACTCACACAGAAACACACACACACTGAAACACACACACTGAAACACACTCACACTGAAACACACACAGAAACACACACACTGAAATACACTCCAACTGAAACACACACACTGAAACACACTCACACTGAAACACACATACTGAAACACACTCACACTGAAACACACACACTGAAACACACACACTGAAACACACACATTGAAACACACCCACACTGAAACACACACACACACTGAAACACACTCACACTGAAACACACACACTGAAACACACACACACTGAAACACACACTGAAGCACACATACACAGAAACACACACACACACAGAAACACACCCACACTGAAACACACACACTGAATCACACACACTGAAACACACACACACTCACACTGAAACATACTCACACTGAAACACACACACTGAAACACACACACACTGAAACACACACACTGAAACACACACACTGAAGCACACACACACTGAAACATACTCACACTGAAACACACACACTGAAACACACACATTGAAACACACCCACACTGAAACACACACACACACACACTGAAACACACTCACACTGAAACACACTCACACTGAAACACACACACTGAAACACACGCACACTGAAACACACACTGAAACACACACACACTGAAACAGACAATAAAGCACACATACACAGAAACACATACACAGAAACACACACACATAGAAACACACCCACACTGAAACACACACACTGAAACACAGTCACACTGAAATACACTCACACTGAAACACACTCACACTGAAACACACACACACTGAAACACACTCACACTGAAACACACACACTGAATCACACACACACTGAAACACACACTGAAGCACACATACACAGAAACATTCACACACAGAAACACACCCACACTGAAACACGCACACTGAAACACACACACTGAAACACACACACTCACACTGAAACATACTCACACTGAAACACGCACACTGAAACACACACACACTGAAACACACACTGAAACACACACACTGAAACACACACTGAATCACACACACACTGAAACATACTCACACTGAAACACACACACTGAAACACACACGCACTGAAACATTCTCACACTGAAACACACACACTGAAACACACACACACTGAAACACACACTGAAACACACACACTGAAACACCCACTGAATCACAGACACACTGAAACATACTCACACTGAAACACACACACTGAAACACACACGCACTGAAACATACTCACACTGAAACACACACACTGAAATACACACTGAAACACACACACACTGAAAAACACTCACACAGAAACACACACACTGAAACACACACACGGAAACACACACACAGAAACACACACAGAAACACACACACTGAAATACACTCACACTGAAACACACACACTGAAACACACTCACATTGAAACACACATACTGAAACATAAACTGAAACACACTCTCACTGAAACACACACACTGAAACACACACACTGAAACACACACATTGAAACACACCCACACTGAAACACACACACACACACTGAAACACACTCACACTGAAACACACACATTGAAACACACCCACATTGAAACACACACACACACTGAAACACACTCACACTGAAACACACACACACTGAAACACACACACACTGAAACACACACTGAAGCACACATATACAGAAACTCACACACACAGAAACACACCCACACTGAAACACACACACTGAATCACACACACTGAAACACACACACACTCACACTGAAACATACTCACACTGAAACACACACACTGAAACACACACTGAAACACACACACTGTAACACACACTGAAACACACACACACACTGAAACATATTCACACTGAAACACACACTGAAACACACACACACTGAAACACACACGCACTGAAACAGACTCACACTGAAGCACACTCACACTGAAACACACACACTGAAACACACACTGAAACACACACACACTGAAACACACACGCACTGAAACACACACATTGAAACACACACACTGAAACACACACACTGAAATACACACATAGAAACACACACAGAAACACACACACTGAAATGCACTCACACTGAAACACACAAACTGAAACACACACACACTGAAACACACATTCTGAAACATACTCACACTGAAACACACTCACACTGAAACACACCCACACAGAAACACACACACTGAAACACACACATTGAAATACACCCACACTGAAACACACACACACACTAAAACACACACACTGAAACACACACACTGAAACACACACACACTGAAACACACACTGAAGCACACGTACACAGAAACACACACACACTGAAACACACACTGAAACACACACACACTGAAACACACACGCACTGAAACAGACTCACACTGAAGCACACTCACACTGAAACACACACTGAAACACACACTGAAACACACACACACACTGAAACACACACGCACTGAAACATACTCACACTGAAACACACACACTGAAACACACACTGAAACACACTCACACTGAAACACACTCACACAGAAACACACCCACACTGAATCACACACACTGAAACACACACACACTGAAACACACACACTGAAACACACACTGAAACACACACATTGAAACACACCCACACTGAAACACACACACTGAATCACACACACTGAAACACACACACACAGAAACACACACTGAAACACACACACTGAAACACACACTGAAACACACTCACACTGAAACACACTCACACAGAAACACACCCACACTGAATCACACACACTGAAACACACACACACTGAAACACACACACTGAAACACACACTGAAACACACACATTGAAACACACCCACACTGAAACACACACACTGAATCACACACACTGAAACACACTCACACAGAAACACACACACTGAAACACACACACTGAAACACACACACACAGAAACACACACAGAAACACACACACTGAAATACACTCACAATGAAACACACACACTGAAACACACTCCCAATGAAACACACACACTGAAACACACTCACACTGAAACACACACACTGAAACACACACACTGAAACACACACACTCACATTGAAACATACTCACACTGAAACACACACACTGAAACACACTCACACAGAAACACACACACTGAAACACACACACACTGAAATACACTCACAATGAAACACACACACTGAAACACACTCACACTGAAACACACACACTGAAACACACACACTCACACTGAAACATACTCACACTGAAACACACACACTGAAACACACTCACACTGAAACACAGACACTGAAACACACACACACTGAAACATACTCACACTGAAACACACACACTGAAACACAGACTGAAACACACACACACTGAAACACACACACACACTGAAACACACACGCACTGAAACAGACTCACACTGAAGCACACTCACACTGAAACACACACACTGAAACACACACTGAAACACACACACACTGAAACACACACGCACTGAAACATACTCACACTGAAACACACACACTGAAACACACTCACACTGAAACACACTCACACAGAAACACACACACACTGAAACACACACACTGAAACACACTCACACTGAAACACACACAGAAACACACACACTGAAATACACTCCAACTGAAACACACACACTGAAACACACTCACACTGAAACACACATACTGAAACACACTCACACTGAAACACACACACTGAAACACACACACTGAAACACACACATTGAAACACACCCACACTGAAACACACACACACACTGAAACACACTCACACTGAAACACACACACTGAAACACACACACACTGAAACACACACTGAAGCACACATACACAGAAACACACACACACACAGAAACACACCCACACTGAAACACACACACTGAATCACACACACTGAAACACACACACACTCACACTGAAACATACTCACACTGAAACACACACACTAAAACACACACACACTGAAACACACACACTGAAACACACACACTGAAGCACACACACACTGAAACATACTCACACTGAAACACACACACTGAAACACACACATTGAAACACACCCACACTGAAACACACACACACACACACTGAAACACACTCACACTGAAACACACTCACACTGAAACACACACACTGAAACACACGCACACTGAAACACACACTGAAACACACACACACTGAAACAGACAATAAAGCACACATACACAGAAACACATACACAGAAACACACACACATAGAAACACACCCACACTGAAACACACACACTGAAACACAGTCCCACTGAAATACACTCACACTGAAACACACTCACACTGAAACACACACACACTGAAACACACTCACACTGAAACACACACACTGAATCACACACACACTGAAACACACACTGAAGCACACATACACAGAAACATTCACACACAGAAACACACCCACACTGAAACACGCACACTGAAACACACACACTGAAACACACACACTCACACTGAAACATACTCACACTGAAACACGCACACTGAAACACACACACACTGAAACACACACTGAAACACACACACTGAAACACACACTGAATCACACACACACTGAAACATACTCACACTGAAACACACACACTGAAACACACACGCACTGAAACATTCTCACACTGAAACACACACACTGAAACACACACACACTGAAACACACACGCACTGAAACACACACATTGAAACACACACACTGAAACACACACACTGAAATACACACATAGAAACACACACAGAAACACACACACTGAAATGCACTCACACTGAAACACACAAACTGAAACACACACACACTGAAACACACATTCTGAAACATACTCACACTGAAACACACTCACACTGAAACACACCCACACAGAAACACACACACTGAAACACACACATTGAAATACACCCACACTGAAACACACACACACACTAAAACACACACACTGAAACACACACACTGAAACACACACACACTGAAACACACACTGAAGCACACGTACACAGAAACACACACACACTGAAACACACACTGAAACACACACACACTGAAACACACACGCACTGAAACAGACTCACACTGAAGCACACTCACACTGAAACACACACTGAAACACACACTGAAACACACACACACACTGAAACACACACGCACTGAAACATACTCACACTGAAACACACACACTGAAACACACACTGAAACACACTCACACTGAAACACACTCACACAGAAACACACCCACACTGAATCACACACACTGAAACACACACACACTGAAACACACACACTGAAACACACACTGAAACACACACATTGAAACACACCCACACTGAAACACACACACTGAATCACACACACTGAAACACACACACACAGAAACACACACTGAAACACACACACTGAAACACACACTGAAACACACTCACACTGAAACACACTCACACAGAAACACACCCACACTGAATCACACACACTGAAACACACACACACTGAAACACACACACTGAAACACACACTGAAACACACACATTGAAACACACCCACACTGAAACACACACACTGAATCACACACACTGAAACACACTCACACAGAAACACACACACTGAAACACACACACTGAAACACACACACACAGAAACACACACAGAAACACACACACTGAAATACACTCACAATGAAACACACACACTGAAACACACTCCCAATGAAACACACACACTGAAACACACTCACACTGAAACACACACACTGAAACACACACACTGAAACACACACACTCACATTGAAACATACTCACACTGAAACACACACACTGAAACACACTCACACAGAAACACACACACTGAAACACACACACACTGAAATACACTCACAATGAAACACACACACTGAAACACACTCACACTGAAACACACACACTGAAACACACACACTCACACTGAAACATACTCACACTGAAACACACACACTGAAACACACTCACACTGAAACACAGACACTGAAACACACACACACTGAAACATACTCACACTGAAACACACACACTGAAACACAGACTGAAACACACACACACTGAAACACACACACACACACTGAAACACACACGCACTGAAACAGACTCACACTGAAGCACACTCACACTGAAACACACACACTGAAACACACACTGAAACACACACACACTGAAACACACACGCACTGAAACATACTCACACTGAAACACACACACTGAAACACACTCACACTGAAACACACTCACACAGAAACACACACACACTGAAACACACCCATACTGGAACACACTCACACTGAAACACACACAGAAACACACACACTGAAATACACTCCAACTGAAACACACACACTGAAACACACTCACACTGAAACACACATACTGAAACACACTCACACTGAAACACACACACTGAAACACACACACTGAAACACACACATTGAAACACACCCACACTGAAACACACACACTCACTGAAACACACTCACACTGAAACACACACACTGAAACACACACACACTGAAACACACACTGAAGCACACATACACAGAAACACACACACACACAGAAACACACCCACACTGAAACACACACACTGAATCACACACACTGAAACACACACACACTCACACTGAAACATACTCACACTGAAACACACACACTGAAACACACACACACTGAAACACACACACTGAAACACACACACCACTGAAGCACACACACACTGAAACATACTCACACTGAAACACACACACTGAAACACACACATTGAAACACACCCACACTGAAACACACACACACACACTGAAACACACTCACACTGAAACACACTCACACTGAAACACACACACTGAAAAACACGCACACTGAAACACACACTGAAACACACAATAAAGCACACATACACAGAAACACACACACATATAAACACACCCACACTGAAACACACACACTGAAACACAGTCACACTGAAATACTCTCACACTGAAACACACTCACACTGAAACACACACACACTGAAACACACACACTGAATCACACACACACTGAAACACACACTGAAGCACACATACACAGAAACATTCACACACAGAAACACACCCACACTGAAACACGCACACTGAAACACACACACTGAAACACACACACTCACACTGAAACATACTCAAACTGAAACACACTCACACTGAAACACGCACACTGAAACACACACACTGAAACACACACACTCACACTGAAACATACTCAAACTGAAACACACTCACACTGAAACACACACACTGAAACACACGCACACTGAAACACACACTGAAACACACACACACTGAAACACACAATAAAGCACACATACACAGAAACACACACACACAGAAACACACCCACACTGAAACACACACACTGAAACACAGTCACACTGAAACACACACTGAAGCACACAGACACAGAAACACACACACACAGAAACACACACACACTGAAACACACACTGAAACACACACACTGAAACACACACTGAAACACACACACACTGAAACACACACACACTGAAACAGACTCATACTGAAGCACACTCACACTGAAACACACACACTGAAACACACACTGAAACACACACACACTGAAACACACACGCACTGAAACATACACTGAAACACACACACTGAAACACACACTGAAACACACTCACACTGAAACACACTCACACGGAAACACACACACTGAAACACACACACTGAAACACACACACAGAAACACACACAGAAACACACACACTGAAATACACTCACAATGAAACACACACACTGAAACACACTCACACTGAAACACACATACTGAAACATACTCACACTGAAACACACTCACACTGAAACAAACACACTGAAACACACACTGAAACACACACATTGAAACACACCCACACTGAAACACACACACACACTGAAACAGACTCACACTGAAACACACTCACACTGAAACACACACACACTGAAACACACGCACACTGAAACACACACACTGAAACACACACACACTGAAACACACACTGAAGCACACATACACAGAAACACACACACACAGAAACACACCCACACTGAAACACACACACTGAAACACACACACTGAAACACACACACTCACACTGAAACATACTTACACTGAAACACACACCCTGAAACACACACTGAAACACACACACACTGAAACACACACACCCACACTGAAACACACTCACACTGAAACACACACACACACAGAAACACACTCACACTGAAACACACACACTGAAACACACACACACTGAAACACACACTGAAGCACACATACACAGAAACACACCCACACTAAATCACACACACTGAAACACACACACACTGAAACACACACACTGAAACACACACTGAAACACACACATTGAAACACACCCACACTGAAACACACACACTGAATCACACACACTGAAACACACTCACACAGAAACACACACACTGAAACACACACACTGAAACACACACACACAGAAACACACACAGAAACACACACACTGAAATACACTCACAATGAAACACACACACTGAAACACACTCCCAATGAAACACACACACTGAAACACACTCACACTGAAACACACACACTGAAACACACACACTGAAACACACACACTCACATTGAAACATACTCACACTGAAACACACACACTGAAACACACTCACACAGAAACACACACACTGAAACACACACACACTGAAATACACTCACAATGAAACACACACACTGAAACACACTCACACCGAAACACACACACTGAAACACACACACTCACACTGAAACATACTCACACTGAAACACACACACTGAAACACACTCACACTGAAACACAGACACTGAAACACACACACACTGAAACATACTCACACTGAAACACACACACTGAAACACAGACTGAAACACACACACACTGAAACACACACACACACTGAAACACACACGCACTGAAACAGACTCACACTGAAGCACACTCACACTGAAACACACACACTGAAACACACACTGAAACACACACACACTGAAACACACACGCACTGAAACATACTCACACTGAAACACACACACTGAAACACACTCACACTGAAACACACTCACACAGAAACACACACACACTGAAACACACACACTGAAACACACTCACACTGAAACACACACAGAAACACACACACTGAAATACACTCCAACTGAAACACACACACTGAAACACACTCACACTGAAACACACATACTGAAACACACTCACACTGAAACACACACACTGAAACACACACACTGAAACACACACATTGAAACACACCCACACTGAAACACACACACACACTGAAACACACTCACACTGAAACACACACACTGAAACACACACACACTGAAACACACACTGAAGCACACATACACAGAAACACACACACACACAGAAACACACCCACACTGAAACACACACACTGAATCACACACACTGAAACACACACACACTCACACTGAAACATACTCACACTGAAACACACACACTGAAACACACACACACTGAAACACACACACTGAAACACACACACCACTGAAGCACACACACACTGAAACATACTCACACTGAAACACACACACTGAAACACACACATTGAAACACACCCACACTGAAACACACACACACACACTGAAACACACTCACACTGAAACACACACACTGAAAAACACGCACACTGAAACACACACTGAAACACACACACACTGAAACACACACACACTGAAACACACAATAAAGCACACATACACAGAAACACACACACATATAAACACACCCACACTGAAACACACACACTGAAACACAGTCACACTGAAATACTCTCACACTGAAACACACTCACACTGAAACACACACACACTGAAACACACACACTGAATCACACACACACTGAAACACACACTGAAGCACACATACACAGAAACATTCACACACAGAAACACACCCACACTGAAACACGCACACTGAAACACACACACTGAAACACACACACTCACACTGAAACATACTCAAACTGAAACACACTCACACTGAAACACACACACTGAAACACACGCACACTGAAACACACACTGAAACACACACACACTGAAACACACAATAAAGCACACATATACAGAAACACACACACACAGAAACACACACACACTGAAACACACACACTGAAACACAGTCACACTGAAACACACACTGAAGCACACAGACACAGAAACACACACACACAGAAACACACACACACTGAAACACACACTGAAACACACACACTGAAACACACACTGAAACACACACACACTGAAACACACACACACTGAAACAGACTCATACTGAAGCACACTCACACTGAAACACACACACTGAAACACACACTGAAACACACACACACTGAAACACACACGCACTGAAACATACACTGAAACACACACACTGAAACACACACTGAAACACACTCACACTGAAACACACTCACACAGAAACACACACACTGAAACACACACACTGAAACACACACACAGAAACACACACAGAAACACACACACTGAAATACACTCACAATGAAACACACACACTGAAACACACTCACACTGAAACACACATACTGAAACATACTCACACTGAAACACACTCACACTGAAACAAACACACTGAAACACACACTGAAACACACACATTGAAACACACCCACACTGAAACACACACACACACTGAAACAGACTCACACTGAAACACACTCACACTGAAACACACACACACTGAAACACACGCACACTGAAACACACACACTGAAACACACACACACTGAAACACACACTGAAGCACACATACACAGAAACACACACACACAGAAACACACCCACACTGAAACACACACACTGAAACACACACACTGAAACACACACACTCACACTGAAACATACTTACACTGAAACACACACCCTGAAACACACACTGAAACACACACACACTGAAACACACACACCCACACTGAAACACACTCACACTGAAACACACACACACAGAAACACACTCACACTGAAACACACACACTGAAACACACACACACTGAAACACACACTGAAGCACACATACACAGAAACACACACACACAGAAACACACCCACACTGAAACACACACACTGAAACACACCCACTCACACTGAAACATACTCACACTGAAACACACACACTGAAACACACTCACACTGAAACACAGACACTGAAACACACACTGAAACACACACACACTGAAACATACTCACACTGAAACACACACACTGAAACACACACTGAAACACACACAAACTGAAACACACACGCACTGAAACAGACTCACACTGAAGCACACTCACACTGAAACACACACACTGAAACACACACTGAAACACACACACACTGAAACACACACGCACTGAAACATACTCACACTGAAACACACACACTGAAACACACTCACACTGAAACACACTCACACAGAAACACACTCACACAGAAACACACACACTGAAACACACACACTGAAACACACACACACTGAAACACACACGCACTGAAACATACTCACACTGAAACACACACACTGAAGCACACTCACACTGAAACACACACACTGAAACACACACTGAAACACACACACACTGAAACACACACGCACTGAAACATACTCACACTGAAACACACACACTGAAACATACTCACACTGAAACACACACACTGAAACACACTCACACTGAAACACACTCACACAGAAACACACTCACACTGAAACACACACACTGAAACACACACTGAAACACACACACACTGAAACACACACGCACTGAAACATACTCACACTGAAACACACACACTGAAACACACTCACACTGAAACACACTCACACAGAAACACACACACACACTGAAACACACCCATACTGGAACACACTCACACTGAAACACACACAGAAACACACACACTGAAATACACTCACACTGAAACACACACACTGAAACACACTCACACTGAAACACACATACTGAAACACACTCACACTGAAACACACACACTGAAACACACGCACTGCAACACACACATTGAAACACACCCACACTGAAACACAAACACACACTGAAACACACTCACACTGAAACACACACACTGAAACACACACACACTGAAACACACACTGAAGCACACATACACAGAAACACACACACACACAGAAACACACCCACACTGAAACACACACACTGAATCACACACACTGAAACACACACACACTCACACTGAAACATACTCACACTGAAACACACACACTGAAACACACACACACTGAAACACACACACTGAAGCACACACACACTGAAACATACTCACACTGAAACACACACACTGAAACACACACATTGAAACACACCCACACTGAAACACACACACACACACTGAAACACACTCACACTGAAACACACTCACACTGAAACACACACACTGAAACACACGCACACTGAAACATACACTGAAACACACACACACTGAAACACACAATAAAGCACACATACACAGAAACACATACACAGAAACACACACACATAGAAACACACCCACACTGAAACACACACACTGAAACACACTCACACTGAAATACACTCACACTGAAACACACTCACACTGAAACACACACACACTGAAACACACTCACACTGAAACACACACACTGAATCACACACACACTGAAACACACACTGAAGCACACATACACAGAAACATTCACACACAGAAACACACCCACACTGAAACACGCACACTGAAACACACACACTGAAATACACACACTCACACTGAAACATACTCACACTGAAACACGCACACTGAAACACACACACACTGAAACACACACTGAAACACACACACTGAAACACACACTGAATCACACACACACTGAAACATACTCACACTGAAACACACACACTTAACCACACACACACTGAAACACACTCACACTGAAACACACACACTGAAACACACACTCACTGAAACACACACTGAAACACACACACTGAAACACACACTGAATCACACACACACTGAAACATACTCACACTGAAACACACACACTGAAACACACACGCACTGAAACATACTCACACTGAAACACACACACTGAAATACACACTGAAACACACACACACTGAAAAACACTCACACAGAAACACACACACTGAAACACACACACTGAAACACACACACAGAAACACACACAGAAACACACACACTGAAATACACTCACACTGAAACACACACACTGAAACACACTCACATTGAAACACACATACTGAAACATACACTGAAACACACTCTCACTGAAACACACACACTGAAACACACACACTGAAACACACACATTGAAACACACCCACACTGAAACACACACACACACACTGAAACACACTCACACTGAAACACACACATTGAAACACACCCACATTGAAACACACACACACACTGAAACACACTCACACTGAAACACACACACACTGAAACACACACACACTGAAACACACACACTGAATCACACACACTGAAACACACACACACTCACACTGAAACATACTCACACTGAAACACACACACTGAAACACACACTGAAACACACACACTGTAACACACACTGAAACACACACACACACTGAAACATACTCACACTGAAACACACACTGAAACACACACTGAAACACACACACACTGAAACACACACGCACTGAAACAGACTCACACTGAAGCACACTCACACTGAAACACACACACTGAAACACACACTGAAACACACACACACTGAAACACACACGCACTGAAACAGACTCACACTGAAGCACACTCACACTGAAACACACACACTGAAACACACACTGAACACACTCACACTGAAACACACTCACACAGAAACACACACATTGAAACACACACACTGAAACACACACACTGAAATACACACATAGAAACACACACAGAAACACACACACTGAAATGCACTCACACTGAAACACACAAACTGAAACACACACACACTGAAACACACATTCTGAAACATACTCACACTGAAACACACTCACACTGAAACACACCCACACAGAAACACACACACTGAAACACACACATTGAAACACACCCACACTGAAACACACACACACACTAAAACACACTCACACTGAAACACACACACTGAAACACACACACACTGAAACACACACTGAAGCACACGTACACAGAAACACACACACACTGAAACACACACTGAAACACACACACACTGAAACACACACGCACTGAAACAGACTCACACTGAAGCACACTCACACTGAAACACACACACTGAAACACACACTGAAACACACACACACACTGAAACACACACGCACTGAAACACACTCTCACTGAAACACACACACTGAAACACACACTGAAACACACTCACACTGAAACACACTCACACAGAAACACACCCACACTGAATCACACACACTGAAACACACACACACTGAAACACACACACTGAAACACACACTGAAACACACACATTGAAACACACCCACACTGAAACACACACACTGAATCACACACACACTGAAACACACACTGAAACACACACACCACTGAAGCACACACACTGAAACACACACATTGAAACACACCCACACTGAAACACACACACACACTGAAACACACTCACACTGAAACACACACACTGAAACACACACATTGAAACACACCCACACTGAAACACACACACACACACTGAAACACACTCACACTGAAACACACTCACACTGAAACACACACACTGAAAAACACGCACACTGAAACACACACTGAAACACACACACACTGAAACACACAATAAAGCACACATACACAGAAACACACACACATAGAAACACACCCACACTGAAACACACACACTGAAACACAGTCACACTGAAATACACTCACACTGAAACACACTCACACTGAAACACACACACACTGAAACACACTCACACTGAAACACACACACTGAATCACACACACACTGAAACACACACTGAAGCACACATACACAGAAACATTCACACACAGAAACACACCCACACTGAAACACGCACACTGAAACACACACACTGAAACACACACACTCACACTGAAACATACTCACACTGAAACACGCACACTGAAACACACACACACTGAAACACACACTGAAACACACACAGAATCACACACACACTGAAACATACTCACACTGAAACACACACACTTAACCACACACACACTGAAACACACTCACACTGAAACACACACACTGAAACACACACACACTGAAACACACACTGAAACACACACACTGAAACACACACTGAATCACACACACACTGAAACATACTCACACTGAAACACACACACTGAAACACACACGCACTGAAACATACTCACACTGAAACACACACACTGAAATACACACTGAAACACACACACACTGAAAAACACTCACACAGAAACACACACACTGAAACATCAACACTGAAACACACGCGCAGAAACACACAAAGAAACACACACACTGAAATACACTCACACTGAAACACACACACTGAAACACACTCACATTGAAACACACATACTGAAACATACACTGAAACACACTCTCACTGAAACACACACACTGAAACACACACACTGAAACACACTCATTGAAACACACCCACACTGAAACACACACACACACACTGAAACACACTCACACTGAAACACACACATTGAAACACACCCACACTGAAACATACTCACACTGAAACACACACACTGAAACACACACACACACTGAAACACACACTGAAACACACACACCACTGAAGCACACACACACTGAAACATACTCACACTGAAACACACACACTGAAACACACACATTGAAACACACCCACACTGAAACACACACACACACACAGAAAAACACTCACACTGAAACACACACACTGAAACACACACATTGAAACACACCCACACTGAAACACACACACACACACTGAAACACACTCACACTGAAACACACTCACACTGAAACACACACACTGAAAAACACGCACACTGAAACACACACTGAAACACACACACACTGAAACACACAATAAAGCACACATACACAGAAACACACACACATAGAAACACACCCACACTGAAACACACACACTGAAACACAGTCACACTGAAATACACTCACACTGAAACACACTCACACTGAAACACACACACACTGAAACACACTCACACTGAAACACACACACTGAATCACACACACACTGAAACACACACTGAAGCACACATACACAGAAACATTCACACACAGAAACACACCCACACTGAAACACGCACACTGAAACACACACACTGAAACACACACACTCACACTGAAACATACTCACACTGAAACACGCACACTGAAACACACACACACTGAAACACACACTGAAACACACACAGAATCACACACACACTGAAACACACACACTTAACCACACACACACTGAAACACACTCACACTGAAACACACACACTGAAACACACACACACTGAAACACACACTGAAACACACACACTGAAACACACACTGAATCACACACACACTGAAACATACTCACACTGAAACACACACACTGAAACACACACGCACTGAAACATACTCACACTGAAACACACACACTGAAATACACACTGAAACACACACACACTGAAAAACACTCACACAGAAACACACACACTGAAACATCAACACTGAAACACACGCGCAGAAACACACAAAGAAACACACACACTGAAATACACTCACACTGAAACACACACACTGAAACACACTCACATTGAAACACACATACTGAAACATACACTGAAACACACTCTCACTGAAACACACACACTGAAACACACACACTGAAACACACTCATTGAAACACACCCACACTGAAACACACACACACACACTGAAACACACTCACACTGAAACACACACATTGAAACACACCCACACTGAAACATACTCACACTGAAACACACACACTGAAACACACACACACACTGAAACACACACTGAAACACACACACCACTGAAGCACACACACACTGAAACATACTCACACTGAAACACACACACTGAAACACACACATTGAAACACACCCACACTGAAACACACACACACACACTGAAACACACTCACACTGAAACACACTCACACTGAAACACACACACTGAAAAACACGCACACTGAAACACACACTGAAACACACACACACTGAAACACACAATAAAGCACACATACACAGAAACACACACACATAGAAACACACCCACACTGAAACACACACACTGAAACACAGTCACACTGAAATACACTCACACTGAAACACACTCACACTGAAACACACACACACTGAAACACACTCACACTGAAACACACACACTGAATCACACACACACTGAAACACACACTGAAGCACACATACACAGAAACATTCACACACAGAAACACACCCACACTGAAACACGCACACTGAAACACACACACTGAAACACACACACTCACACTGAAACATACTCACACTGAAACACGCACACTGAAACACACACACACTGAAACACACACTGAAACACACACACTGAAACATCAATACTGAAACACACGCGCAGAAACACACAAAGAAACACACACACTGAAATACACTCACACTGAAACACACACACTGAAACACACTCACATTGAAACACACATACTGAAACATACACTGAAACACACTCTCACTGAAACACACACACTGAAACACACACACTGAAACACACTCATTGAAACACACCCACACTGAAACACACACACACACACTGAAACACACTCACACTGAAACACACACATTGAAACACACCCACACTGAAACATACTCACACTGAAACACACACACTGAAACACACACACACACTGAAACACACACTGAAACACACACACCACTGAAGCACACACACACTGAAACATACTCACACTGAAACACACACACACTGAAACACACACATTGAAACACACCCACACTGAAACACACACACACACACACTGAAACACACTCACACTGAAACACACACACTGAAACACACCCACACTGAAACACACACACACACACTGAAACACACTCACACTGAAACACACTCACACTGAAACACACACACTGAAAAACACGCACACTGAAACACACACTGAAACACACACACACTGAAACACACAATAAAGCACACATACACAGAAACACACACACATAGAAACACACCCACACTGAAACACACACACTGAAACACAGTCACACTGAAATACACTCACACTGAAACACACTCACACTGAAACACACACACACTGAAACACACTCACACTGAAACACACACACTGAATCACACACACACTGAAACACACACTGAAGCACACATACACAGAAACATTCACACACAGAAACACACCCACACTGAAACACGCACACTGAAACACACACACTGAAACACACACACTCACACTGAAACATACTCACACTGAAACACGCACACTGAAACACACACACACTGAAACACACACTGAAACACACACAGAATCACACACACACTGAAACATACTCACACTGAAACACACACACTTAACCACACACACACTGAAACACACTCACACTGAAACACACACACTGAAACACACACACACTGAAACACACACTGAAACACACACACTGAAACACACACTGAATCACACACACACTGAAACATACTCACACTGAAACACACACACTGAAACACACACGCACTGAAACATACTCACACTGAAACACACACACTGAAATACACACTGAAACACACACACACTGAAAAACACTCACACAGAAACACACACACTGAAACACACACACTGAAACACACACACAGAAACACACAAAGAAACACACACACTGAAATACACTCACACTGAAACACACACACTGAAACACACTCACATTGAAACACACATACTGAAACATACACTGAAACACACTCTCACTGAAACACACACACTGAAACACACACACTGAAACACACACATTGAAACACACCCACACTGAAACACACACACACACACTGAAACACACTCACACTGAAACACACACATTGAAACACACCCACATTGAAACACACACACACACTGAAACACACTCACACTGAAACACACACACACTGAAACACACTCACACTGAAACACACACACACTGAAACAGACTCACACTGAAGCACACTCACTGAAACACACACTGAAACACACACACACTGAAACACACACGCACTGAAACAGACTCACACTGAAGCACACTCACACTGAAACACACACACTGAAACACACACTGAAACACACACACACTGAAACACACACACACTGAAACATACTCACACTGAAACACACACACTGAAACACACACTGAAACACACACACACTGAAACACACACGCACTGAAACAGACTCACACTGAAGCACACTCACACTGAAACACACACACTGAAACACACACTGAAACACACACACACTGAAACACACACGCACTGAAACATACTCACACTGAAACACACACACTGAAACACACTCACACTGAAACACACTCACACAGAAACACACTCACACAGAAACACACACACTGAAACACACACACTGAAACACACACACACTGAAACACACACGCACTGAAACATACTCACACTGAAACACACACACTGAAGCACACTCACACTGAAACACACACACTGAAACACACACTGAAATACACTCACACTGAAACACACACACTGAAACACACTCACATTGAAACACACATACTGAAACATACACTGAAACACACTCTCACTGAAACACACACACTGAAACACACACACTGAAACACACACATTGAAACACACCCACACTGAAACACACACACACACACTGAAACACACTCACACTGAAACACACACATTGAAACACACCCACATTGAAACACACACACACACTGAAACACACTCACACTGAAACACACACACACTGAAACACACTCACACTGAAACACACACACACTGAAACAGACTCACACTGAAGCACACTCACTGAAACACACACTGAAACACACACACACTGAAACACACACGCACTGAAACAGACTCACACTGAAGCACACTCACACTGAAACACACACACTGAAACACACACTGAAACACACACACACTGAAACACACACACACTGAAACATACTCACACTGAAACACACACACTGAAACACACACTGAAACACACACACACTGAAACACACACGCACTGAAACAGACTCACACTGAAGCACACTCACACTGAAACACACACACTGAAACACACACTGAAACACACACACACTGAAACACACACGCACTGAAACATACTCACACTGAAACACACACACTGAAACACACTCACACTGAAACACACTCACACAGAAACACACTCACACAGAAACACACACACTGAAACACACACACTGAAACACACACGCACTGAAACATACTCACACTGAAACACACACACTGAAGCACACTCACACTGAAACACACACACTGAAACACACACACTGAAACACACACTGAAACACACACACACTGAAACACACACGCACTGAAACATACTCACACTGAAACACACACACTGAAACATACTCACACTGAAACACACACACTGAAACACACTCACACTGAAACACACTCACACAGAAACACACTCACACTGAAACACACACACTGAAACACACACTGAAACACACACACACTGAAACACACACGCACTGAAACATACTCACACTGAAACACACACACTGAAACACACTCACACTGAAACACACTCACACAGAAACACACACACACTGAAACACACCCATACTGGAACACACTCACACTGAAACACACACAGAAACACACACACTGAAATACACTCACACTGAAACACACACACTGAAACACACTCACACTGAAACACACATACTGAAACACACTCACACTGAAACACACACACTGAAACACACACACTGAAACACACGCACTGCAACACACACATTGAAACACACCCACACTGAAACACACACACACACTGAAACACACTCACACTGAAACACACACACTGAAACACACACACACTGAAACACAGACTGAAGCACACATACACAGAAACACACACACACACAGAAACACACCCACACTGAAACACACACACTGAATCACACACACTGAAACACACACACACTCACACTGAAACATACTCACACTGAAACACACACACTAAAACACACACACACTGAAACACAAACACTGAAACACACACACTGAAGCACACACACACTGAAACATACTCACACTGAAACACACACACTGAAACACACACATTGAAACACACCCACACCGAAACACACACACACACACTGAAACACACTCACACTGAAACACACTCACACTGAAACACACACACTGAAACACACGCACACTGAAACATACACTGAAACACACACACACTGAAACACACAATAAAGCACACATACACAGAAACACATACACAGAAACACACACACATAGAAACACACCCACACTGAAACACACACACTGAAACACACTCACACTGAAATACACTCACACTGAAACACACTCACACTGAAACACACACACACTGAAACACACTCACACTGAAACACACACACTGAATCACACACACACTGAAACACACACTGAAGCACACATACACAGAAACATTGACACACAGAAACACACCCACACTGAAACACGCACACTGAAACACACACACTGAAACACACACACTCACACTGAAACATACTCACACTGAAACACGCACACTGAAACACACACACACTGAAACACACACTGAAACACACACACTGAAACACACACTGAATCACACACACACTGAAACATACTCACACTGAAACACACACACTTAACCACACACACACTGAAACACACTCACACTGAAACACACACACTGAAACACACACTCACTGAAACACACACTGAAACACACACACTGAAACACACACTGAATCACACACACACTGAAACATACTCACACTGAAACACACACACTGAAACACACACGCACTGAAACATACTCACACTGAAACACACACACTGAAATACACACTGAAACACACACACACTGAAAAACACTCACACAGAAACACACACACTGAAACACACACACTGAAACACACACACAGAAACACACACAGAAACACACACACTGAAATACACTCACACTGAAACACACACACTGAAACACACTCACATTGAAACACACATACTGAAACATACACTGAAACACACTCTCACTGAAACACACACACTGAAACACACACACTGAAACACACACATTGAAACACACCCACACTGAAACACACACACACACACTGAAACACACTCACACTGAAACACACACATTGAAACACACCCACATTGAAACACACACACACACTGAAACACACTCACACTGAAACACACACACACTGAAACACACACACACTGAAACACACACTGAAGCACACATATACAGAAACTCACACACACAGAAACACACCCACACTGAAACACACACACTGAATCACACACACTGAAACACACACACACTCACACTGAAACATACTCACACTGAAACACACACACTGAAACACACACACTGTAACACACACTGAAACACACACACACACTGAAACATACTCACACTGAAACACACACTGAAACACACACTGAAACACACACACACTGAAACACACACGCACTGAAACAGACTCACACTGAAGCACACTCACACTGAAACACACACACTGAAACACACACTGAAACACACACTGAAACACACACACACTGAAACACACACGCACTGAAACAGACTCACACTGAAGCACACTCACACTGAAACACACACACTGAAACACACACTGAACACACTCACACTGAAACACACTCACACAGAAACACACACATTGAAACACACACACTGAAACACACACACTGAAATACACACATAGAAACACACACAGAAACACACACACTGAAATGCACTCACACTGAAACACACAAACTGAAACACACACACACTGAAACACACATTCTGAAACATACTCACACTGAAACACACTCACACTGAAACACACCCACACAGAAACACACACACTGAAACACACACATTGAAACACACCCACACTGAAACACACACACACACTAAAACACACTCACACTGAAACACACACACTGAAACACACACACACTGAAACACACACTGAAGCACACGTACACAGAAACACACACACACTGAAACACACACTGAAACACACACACACTGAAACACACACGCACTGAAACAGACTCACACTGAAGCACACTCACACTGAAACACACACACTGAAACACACACTGAAACACACACACACACTGAAACACACACGCACTGAAACACACTCTCACTGAAACACACACACTGAAACACACACTGAAACACACTCACACTGAAACACACTCACACAGAAACACACCCACACTGAATCACACACACTGAAACACACACACACTGAAACACACACACTGAAACACACACTGAAACACACACA
Organism: Chiloscyllium plagiosum; assembly: GCF_037043375.1. Taxonomy (NCBI): domain Eukaryota; kingdom Metazoa; phylum Chordata; class Chondrichthyes; order Orectolobiformes; family Hemiscylliidae; genus Chiloscyllium; species Chiloscyllium plagiosum. The sequence continues at coordinate 5,242,318 of NW_028270159.1, read as the reverse complement.
TTGAAACACACCCACACTGAAACACACACACTGAATCACACACACTGAAACACACACACACTCACACTGAAACATACTCACACTGAAACACACACACTGAAACACACACACACTGAAACACACACTGAAACACACACACCACTGAAGCACACACACACTGAAACATACTCACACTGAAACACACACACTGAAGCACACATTGAAACACACCCACACTGAAACACACACACACACTGAAACACACTCACACTGAAACACACTCACACTGAAACACACACACTGAAAAACACGCACACTGAAACACACACACACTGAAACACACAATAAAGCACACATACACAGAAACACACACACATAGAAACACACCCACACTGAAACACACACACTGAAACACAGTCACACTGAAATACACTCACACTGAAACACACTCACACTGAAACACACACACACTGAAACACACTCACACTGAAACACACACACTGAATCACACACACACTGAAACACACACTGAAGCACACATACACAGAAACATTCACACACAGAAACACACCCACACTGAAACACGCACACTGAAACACACACACTGAAACACACACACTCACACTGAAACATACTCACACTGAAACACGCACACTGAAACACACACACACTGAAACACACACTGAAACACACACAGAATCACACACACACTGAAACATACTCACACTGAAACACACACACTTAACCACACACACACTGAAACACACTCACACTGAAACACACACACTGAAACACACACACACACTGAAACACACACTGAAACACACACACTGAAACACACACTGAATCACACACACACTGAAACATACTCACACTGAAACACACACACTGAAACACACACGCACTGAAACATACTCACACTGAAACACACACACTGAAATACACACTGAAACACACACACACTGAAAAACACTCACACAGAAACACACACACTGAAACACACACACTGAAACACACACACAGAAACACACAAAGAAACACACACACTGAAATACACTCACACTGAAACACACACACTGAAACACACTCACATTGAAACACACATACTGAAACATACACTGAAACACACTCTCACTGAAACACACACACTGAAACACACACACACTGAAACACACACACTGAAACACACACTGAAACACACACATTGAAACACACCCACACTGAAACACACACACTGAATCACACACACTGAAACACACACACACACTCACACTGAAACATACTCACACTGAAACACACACACTGAAACACACACACACTGAAACACACACTGAAACACACACACCACTGAAGCACACACACACTGAAACATACTCACACTGAAACACACACACTGAAACACACACATTGAAACACACCCACACTGAAACACACACACACACACTGAAACACACTCACACTGAAACACACTCACACTGAAACACACACACTGAAAAACACGCACACTGAAACACACACTGAAACACACACACACTGAAACACACAATAAAGCACACATACACAGAAACACACACACATAGAAACACACCCACACTGAAACACACACACTGAAACACAGTCACACTGAAATACACTCACACTGAAACACACTCACACTGAAACACACACACACTGAAACACACTCACACTGAAACACACACACTGAATCACACACACACTGAAACACACACTGAAGCACACATACACAGAAACATTCACACACAGAAACACACCCACACTGAAACACGCACACTGAAACACACACACTGAAACACACACACTCACACTGAAACATACTCACACTGAAACACGCACACTGAAACACACACACACTGAAACACACACTGAAACACACACAGAATCACACACACACTGAAACATACTCACACTGAAACACACACACTTAACCACACACACACTGAAACACACTCACACTGAAACACACACACTGAAACACACACACACTGAAACACACACTGAAACACACACACTGAAACACACACTGAATCACACACACACTGAAACATACTCACACTGAAACACACACACTGAAACACACACGCACTGAAACATACTCACACTGAAACACACACACTGAAATACACACTGAAACACACACACACTGAAAAACACTCACACAGAAACACACACACTGAAACACACACACTGAAACACACACACAGAAACACACAAAGAAACACACACACTGAAATACACTCACACTGAAACACACACACTGAAACACACTCACATTGAAACACACATACTGAAACATACACTGAAACACACTCTCACTGAAACACACACACTGAAACACACACACTGAAACACACTCATTGAAACACACCCACACTGAAACACACACACACACACTGAAACACACTCACACTGAAACACACACATTGAAACACACCCACACTGAAACATACTCACACTGAAACACACACACTGAAACACACACTGAAACACACACTGAAACACACACACACTGAAACACACACGCACTGAAACAGACTCACACTGAAGCACACTCACACTGAAACACACACACTGAAACACACACTGAACACACTCACACTGAAACACACTCACACAGAAACACACACATTGAAACACACACACTGAAACACACACACTGAAATACACACATAGAAACACACACAGAAACACACACACTGAAATGCACTCACACTGAAACACACAAACTGAAACACACACACACTGAAACACACATTCTGAAACATACTCACACTGAAACACACTCACACTGAAACACACCCACACAGAAACACACACACTGAAACACACACATTGAAACACACCCACACTGAAACACACACACACACTAAAACACACTCACACTGAAACACACACACTGAAACACACACACACTGAAACACACACTGAAGCACACGTACACAGAAACACACACACACTGAAACACACACTGAAACACACACACACTGAAACACACACGCACTGAAACAGACTCACACTGAAGCACACTCACACTGAAACACACACACTGAAACACACACTGAAACACACACACACACTGAAACACACACGCACTGAAACACACTCTCACTGAAACACACACACTGAAACACACACTGAAACACACTCACACTGAAACACACTCACACAGAAACACACCCACACTGAATCACACACACTGAAACACACACACACTGAAACACACACACTGAAACACACACTGAAACACACACATTGAAACACACCCACACTGAAACACACACACTGAATCACACACACTGAAACACACACACACTCACACTGAAACATACTCACACTGAAACACACACACTGAAACACACACACACTGAAACACACACTGAAACACACACACCACTGAAGCACACACACACTGAAACATACTCACACTGAAACACACACACTGAAGCACACATTGAAACACACCCACACTGAAACACACACATACACTGAAACACACTCACACTGAAACACACTCACACTGAAACACACACACTGAAAAACACGCACACTGAAACACACACACACTGAAACACACAATAAAGCACACATACACAGAAACACACACACATAGAAACACACCCACACTGAAACACACACACTGAAACACAGTCACACTGAAATACACTCACACTGAAACACACTCACACTGAAACACACACACACTGAAACACACTCACACTGAAACACACACACTGAATCACACACACACTGAAACACACACTGAAGCACACATACACAGAAACATTCACACACAGAAACACACCCACACTGAAACACGCACACTGAAACACACACACACTGAAACACACACACTGAAACACACACTGAAACACACACATTGAAACACACACATTGAAACACACCCACACTGAAACACACACACACACACTGAAACACACTCACACTGAAACATACTCACACTGAAACACACACACTGAAACACACACGCACTGAAACATACTCACACTGAAACACACACACTGAAATACACACTGAAACACACTCTCACTGAAACACACACACTGAAACACACACACACTGAAACACACACACTGAAACACACACTGAAACACACACATTGAAACACACCCACACTGAAACACACACACACACACTGAAACACACTCACACTGAAACACACTCACACTGAAACACACACACTGAAAAACACACACACTGAAACACACACTGAAACACACACAGAATCACACACACACTGAAACATACTCACACTGAAACACACACACTTAACCACACACACACTGAAACACACTCACACTGAAACACACACACTGAAACACACACACACACTGAAACACACACTGAAACACACACACTGAAACACACACTGAATCACACACACACTGAAACATACTCACACTGAAACACACACACTGAAACACACACGCACTGAAACATACTCACACTGAAACACACACACTGAAATACACACTGAAACACACACACACTGAAAAACACTCACACAGAAACACACACACTGAAACACACACACTGAAACACACACACAGAAACACACAAAGAAACACACACACTGAAATACACTCACACTGAAACACACACACTGAAACACACTCACATTGAAACACACATACTGAAACATACACTGAAACACACTCTCACTGAAACACACACACTGAAACACACACACACTGAAACACACACACTGAAACACACACTGAAACACACACATTGAAACACACCCACACTGAAACACACACACTGAATCACACACACTGAAACACACACACACTCACACTGAAACATACTCACACTGAAACACACACACTGAAACACACACACACTGAAACACACACTGAAACACACACACCACTGAAGCACACACACACTGAAACATACTCACACTGAAACACACACACTGAAACACACACATTGAAACACACCCACACTGAAACACACACACACACACTGAAACACACTCACACTGAAACACACTCACACTGAAACACACACACTGAAAAACACGCACACTGAAACACACACTGAAACACACACACACTGAAACACACAATAAAGCACACATACACAGAAACACACACACATAGAAACACACCCACACTGAAACACACACACTGAAACACAGTCACACTGAAATACACTCACACTGAAACACACTCACACTGAAACACACACACACTGAAACACACTCACACTGAAACACACACACTGAATCACACACACACTGAAACACACACTGAAGCACACATACACAGAAACATTCACACACAGAAACACACCCACACTGAAACACGCACACTGAAACACACACACTGAAACACACACACTCACACTGAAACATACTCACACTGAAACACGCACACTGAAACACACACACACTGAAACACACACTGAAACACACACACTGAAACACACACAGAATCACACACACACTGAAACACACACACTCACACTGAAACATACTCACACTGAAACACACACACTGAAACACACACACTCACACTGAAACATACTCACACTGAAACACACACACTTAACCACACACACACTGAAACACACTCACACTGAAACACACACACTGAAACACACACACACTGAAACACACACTGAAACACACACACTGAAACACACACTGAATCACACACACACTGAAACATACTCACACTGAAACACACACACTGAAACACACACGCACTGAAACATACTCACACTGAAACACACACACTGAAATACACACTGAAACACACACACACTGAAAAACACTCACACAGAAACACACACACTGAAACACACACACTGAAACACACACACAGAAACACACAAAGAAACACACACACTGAAATACACTCACACTGAAACACACACACTGAAACACACTCACATTGAAACACACATACTGAAACATACACTGAAACACACTCTCACTGAAACACACACACTGAAACACACACACTGAAACACACACATTGAAACACACCCACACTGAAACACACACACACACACTGAAACACACTCACACTGAAACACACACATTGAAACACACCCACATTGAAACACACACACACACTGAAACACACTCACACTGAAACACACACACACTGAAACACACTCACACTGAAACACACACACACTGAAACAGACTCACACTGAAGCACACTCACACTGAAACACACACACTGAAACACACACTGAAACACACACACACTGAAACACACACGCACTGAAACATACTCACACTGAAACACACACACTGAAACACACACTGAAACACACTCACACTGAAACACACTCACACAGAAACACATACACTGAAACACACACTGAAACACACACACAGAAACACACACAGAAACACACACACTGAAATACACTCACCCTGAAACACACACACTGAAACACACTCACACTGAAACACACATACTGAAACATACTCACACTGAAACACACTCACACTGAAACATACTCACACTGAAACACACACACACTGAAACACACACATTGAAACACACCCACACTGAAACACACAGAAACACACACTGAAACACACTCACACTGAAACACACACATTGAAACACACCCACATTGAAACACACACACACACTGAAACACACTCACACTGAAACACACACACTGAAACACACACACACTGAAACACACACTGAAGCACACATATACAGAAACTCACACACACAGAAACACACCCACACTGAAACACACACACTGAATCACACACACTGAAACACACACACACTCACACTGAAACATACTCACACTGAAACACACACACTGAAACACACACACACTGAAACACACACACTGAAACACACACACTGTAGCACACACACTGAAACATACTCACACTGAAACACACACACTGAAACACACACATTGAAACACACCCACACTGAAACACACACACACACACTGAAACACACTCACACTGAAACACACTCACACTGAAACACACACACTGAGACACACGCACACTGAAACACACACTGAAACACACTCACACTGAAACACACACACTGAAACACACTCACACTGAAACACACTCACACTGAAACACGCACACTGAAACACACACACTGAAACACACACACTCACACTGAAACATACTCACACTGAAACACGCACACTGAAACACACACACACTGAAACACACACTGAAACACACACAGAATCACACACACACTGAAACATACTCACACTGAAACACACACACTTAACCACACACACACTGAAACACACTCACACTGAAACACACACACTGAAACACACACACACTGAAACACACACTGAAACACACACACTGAAACACACACTGAATCACACACACACTGAAACATACTCACACTGAAACACACACACTGAAACACACACGCACTGAAACATACTCACACTGAAACACACACACTGAAATACACACTGAAACACACACACACTGAAAAACACTCACACAGAAACACACACACTGAAACACACACACTGAAACACACACACAGAAACACACAAAGAAACACACACACTGAAATACACTCACACTGAAACACACACACTGAAACACACTCACATTGAAACACACATACTGAAACATACACTGAAACACACTCTCACTGAAACACACACACTGAAACACACACACTGAAACACACTCATTGAAACACACCCACACTGAAACACACACACACACACTGAAACACACTCACACTGAAACACACACATTGAAACACACCCACACTGAAACATACTCACACTGAAACACACACACTGAAACACACACACACTGAAACACACACTGAAACACACACACCACTGAAGCACACACACACTGAAACATACTCACACTGAAACACACACACTGAAACACACACATTGAAACACACCCACACTGAAACACACACACACACACTGAAACACACTCACACTGAAACACACTCACACTGAAACACACACACTGAAAAACACGCACACTGAAACACACACTGAAACACACACACACTGAAACACACAATAAAGCACACATACACAGAAACACACACACATAGAAACACACCCACACTGAAACACACACACTGAAACACAGTCACACTGAAATACACTCACACTGAAACACACTCACACTGAAACACACACACACTGAAACACACTCACACTGAAACACACACACTGAATCACACACACACTGAAACACACACTGAAGCACACATACACAGAAACATTCACACACAGAAACACACCCACACTGAAACACGCACACTGAAACACACACACTGAAACACACACACTCACACTGAAACATACTCACACTGAAACACGCACACTGAAACACACACACACTGAAACACACACTGAAACACACACACTGAAACACACACAGAATCACACACACACTGAAACACACACACTCACACTGAAACATACTCACACTGAAACACACACACTGAAACACACACACTCACACTGAAACATACTCACACTGAAACACACACACTTAACCACACACACACTGAAACACACTCACACTGAAACACACACACTGAAACACACACACACTGAAACACACACTGAAACACACACACTGAAACACACACTGAATCACACACACACTGAAACATACTCACACTGAAACACACACACTGAAACACACACGCACTGAAACATACTCACACTGAAACACACACACTGAAATACACACTGAAACACACACACACTGAAAAACACTCACACAGAAACACACACACTGAAACACACACACTGAAACACACACACAGAAACACACAAAGAAACACACACACTGAAATACACTCACACTGAAACACACACACTGAAACACACTCACATTGAAACACACATACTGAAACATACACTGAAACACACTCTCACTGAAACACACACACTGAAACACACACACTGAAACACACACATTGAAACACACCCACACTGAAACACACACACACACACTGAAACACACTCACACTGAAACACACACATTGAAACACACCCACATTGAAACACACACACACACTGAAACACACTCACACTGAAACACACACACACTGAAACACACTCACACTGAAACACACACACACTGAAACAGACTCACACTGAAGCACACTCACACTGAAACACACACACTGAAACACACACTGAAACACACACACACTGAAACACACACGCACTGAAACATACTCACACTGAAACACACACACTGAAACACACACTGAAACACACTCACACTGAAACACACTCACACAGAAACACATACACTGAAACACACACTGAAACACACACACAGAAACACACACAGAAACACACACACTGAAATACACTCACCCTGAAACACACACACTGAAACACACTCACACTGAAACACACATACTGAAACATACTCACACTGAAACACACTCACACTGAAACATACTCACACTGAAACACACACACACTGAAACACACACATTGAAACACACCCACACTGAAACACACAGAAACACACACTGAAACACACTCACACTGAAACACACACATTGAAACACACCCACATTGAAACACACACACACACTGAAACACACTCACACTGAAACACACACACTGAAACACACACACACTGAAACACACACTGAAGCACACATATACAGAAACTCACACACACAGAAACACACCCACACTGAAACACACACACTGAATCACACACACTGAAACACACACACACTCACACTGAAACATACTCACACTGAAACACACACACACTGAAACACACACACACTGAAACACACACACTGTAACACACACTGAAACACACACACACACTGAAACATACTCACTCTGAAACACACACTGAAACACACACTGAAACACACACACACTGAAACACACACGCACTGAAACGGACTCACACTGAAGCACACTCACACTGAAACACACACACTGAAACACACACTGAAACACACACACACTGAAACACACACGCACTGAAACAGACTCACACTGAAGCACACTCACACTGAAACACACACACTGAAACACACACTGAACACACTCACACTGAAACACACTCACACAGAAACACACACATTGAAACACACACACTGAAACACACACACTGAAATACACACATAGAAACACACACAGAAACACACACACTGAAATGCACTCACACTGAAACACACAAACTGAAACACACACACACTGAAACACACATTCTGAAACATACTCACACTGAAACACACTCACACTGAAACACACCCACACAGAAACACACACACTGAAACACACACATTGAAACACACCCACACTGAAACACACACACACACTAAAACACACTCACACTGAAACGCACACACTGAAACACACTCACACTGAAACACACACACACTGAAACACACACACTGAAACACACACATTGAAACACACCCACACTGAAACACACACACACACTAAAACACACACACACTGAAAAACACTCACACAGAAACACACACACTGAAACACACACACTGAAACACACACACAGAAACACACACAGAAACACACACACTGAAATACACTCACACTGAAACACACACACTGAAACACACTCACATTGAAAAACACATACTGAAACATACACTGAAACACACTCTCACTGAAACACACACACTGAAACACACACACTGAAACACACACATTGAAACACACCCACACTGAAACACACACACACACACTGAACCACACTCACACTGAAACACACACATTGAAACACACCCACATTGAAACACACACACACACACTGAAACACACTCACACTGAAACACACACTGAAACACACACACACTGAAACACACACTGAAGCACACATATACAGAAACTCACACACACAGAAACACACCCACACTGAAACACACACACTGAATCACACACACTGAAACACACACACACTCACACTGAAACACACACACTGAATCACACACACTGAAACACACACACACTCACACTGAAACATACTCACACTGAAACACACACACTGAAACACACACACACTGAAACACACACTGAAACACACACACTGTAACACACACTGAAACACACACACACACTGAAACATACTCACACTGAAACACACACTGAAACACACACTGAAACACACACACAGAAACACACACAGAAACACACACACTGAAATACACTCACACTGAAACACACACACTGAAACACACTCACACTGAAACACACATACTGAAACATACTCACACTGAAACACACTCACACTGAAACATACTCACACTGAAACACACTCACACTGAAACACACTCACTGAAACACACACATTGAAACACACCCACACTGAAACACACACACACACACTGAAACACACTCACACTGAAACATACTCACACTGAAACACACTCACACTGAAACACACTCACTGAAACACACACATTGAAACACACCCACACTGAAACACACACACACACACTGAAACACACTCACACTGAAACACACACACACTGAAACACACTCACACTGAAACAGACACACTGAAACACACACACACTGAAGCACACATACACAGAAACACACACACAGAAACACACACTGAAACACACACACACTGAAACACACACACACTGAAGCACACATACACAGAAACACACACACACAGAAACACACCCACACTGAAACACACACACTGAACACACACACACTGAAACACACACACTGAAACACACACATTGAAACACACCCACACTGAAACACACACACACACACTGAAACACACTCACACTGAAACACACTCACACTGAAACACACACACACACTGAAACACACACACACTCACACTGAAACATACTCACACTGAAACACACACACACTGAAACACACTCACACTGAAACACACTCACACTGAAACACACATACTCACACTGAAACACACTCACTGAAACATACTTACACTGAAACACACACATTGAAACACACCCACACTGAAACACACACACACACACTGAAACACACTCACACTGAAACATACTCACACTGAAACACACTCACACTGAAACACACTCACTGAAACACACACATTGAAACACACCCACACTGAAACACACACACACACACTGAAACACACTCACACTGAAACACACACACACTGAAACACACTCACACTGAAACAGACACACTGAAACACACACACACTGAAGCACACATACACAGAAACACACACACAGAAACACACACTGAAACACACACACACTGAAACACACACACACTGAAGCACACATACACAGAAACACACACACACAGAAACACACCCACACTGAAACACACACACTGAACACACACACACTGAAACACACACACTGAAACACACACATTGAAACACACCCACACTGAAACACACACACACACACTGAAACACACTCACACTGAAACACACTCACACTGAAACACACACACACACTGAAACACACACACACTCACACTGAAACATACTCACACTGAAACACACACACACTGAAACACACTCACACTGAAACACACTCACACTGAAACACACATACTCACACTGAAACACACTCACTGAAACATACTTACACTGAAACACACTCACTCTGAAACACACACACTGAAACACACACATTGAAACACACCCACACTGAAACACACACACACACTGAAACACACTCACACTGAAACACACTCACACTGAAACACACACACACTGAAACACACACACTGAAACACACGCACTGAAACATACTCACACTGAAACACACACACTGAAACACACACTGAAACACACACACACTGAAAAACACTCACACAGAAACACACACACTGAAACACACACACTGAAACACACACACAGAAACACACACAGAAACACACACACTGAAATACACTCACACTGAAACACACACACTGAAACACACACACACTGAAACACACACTGAAACACACACACTGAAACACACACTGAATCACACACACACTGAAACATACTCACACTGAAACACACACACTGAAACACACACGCACTGAAACATACTCACACTGAAACACACACACTGAATCACACACACTGAAACACACACACACTCACACTGAAACATACTCACACTGAAACACACACACTGAAACACACACACACTGAAACACACACTGAAACACACACACTGTAACACACACTGAAACACACACACACACTGAAACATACTCACACTGAAACACACACTGAAACACACACTGAAACACACACACAGAAACACACACAGAAACACACACACTGAAATACACTCACACTGAAACACACACACTGAAACACACTCACACTGAAACACACATACTGAAACATACTCACACTGAAACACACTCACACTGAAACATACTCACACTGAAACACACTCACACTGAAACACACTCACTGAAACACACACATTGAAACACACCCACACTGAAACACACACACACACACTGAAACACACTCACACTGAAACATACTCACACTGAAACACACTCACACTGAAACACACTCACTGAAACACACACATTGAAACACACCCACACTGAAACACACACACACACACTGAAACACACTCACACTGAAACACACACACTGAAACACACACACACTGAAACACACACTGAAACACACACACTGAAACACACACTGAATCACACACACACTGAAACATACTCACACTGAAACACACACACTGAAACACACACGCACTGAAACATACTCACACTGAAACACACACACTGAAATACACACTGAAACACACACACACTGAAAAACACTCACACAGAAACACACACACTGAAACACACACACGGAAACACACACACAGAAACACACACAGAAACACACACACTGAAATACACTCACACTGAAACACACACACTGAAACACACTCACATTGAAACACACATACTGAAACATACACTGAAACACACTCTCACTGAAACACACACACTGAAACACACACACTGAAACACACACATTGAAACACACCCACACTGAAACACACACACACACACTGAACCACACTCACACTGAAACACACACATTGAAACACACCCACATTGAAACACACACACACACACTGAAACACACTCACACTGAAACACACACACTGAAACACACACACACTGAAACACACACTGAAGCACACATATACAGAAACTCACACACACAGAAACACACCCACACTGAAACACACACACTGAATCACACACACTGAAACACACACACACTGAAACACACACTGAAACACACACACTGTAACACACACTGAAACACACACACACACTGAAACATACTCACACTGAAACACACACTGAAACACACACTGAAACACACACACACTGAAACACACACGCACTGAAACAGACTCACACTGAAGCACACTCACACTGAAACACACACACTGAAACACACACTGAAACACACACACACTGAAACACACACGCACTGAAACAGACTCACACTGAAGCACACTCACACTGAAACACACACACTGAAACACACACTGAACACACTCACACTGAAACACACTCACACAGAAACACACACATTGAAACACACACACTGAAACACACACACTGAAATACACACATAGAAACACACACAGAAACACACACACTGAAATACACTCACACTGAAACACACAAACTGAAACACACACACACTGAAACACACATTCTGAAACATACTCACACTGAAACACACTCACACTGAAACACACCCACACTGAAACACACACACACACTAAAACACACTCACACTGAAACACACACACTGAAACACACACACACTGAAACACACACTGAAGCACACGTACACAGAAACACACACACACAGAAACACACCCACACCGAAACACACACACTGAAACACACATACTGAAACACACACACACTGAAACACACACTGAAACACACACACACAGAAACACACACGCACTGAAACAGACTCACACTGAAGCACACTCACACTGAAACACACACACTGAAACACACACTGTAACACACACACACTGAAACACACACGCACTGAAACATACTCACACTGAAACACACACACTGAAACACACACTGAAACACACTCACACTGAAACACACACGCACTGAAACAGACTCACACTGAAGCACACTCACACTGAAACACACACACTGAAACACACACTGAAACACACACACACTGAAACACACATACTGAAACACACACACACTGAAACACACACTGAAACACACACACACTGAAACACACACGCACTGAAACAGACTCACACTGAAGCACACTCACACTGAAACACACACACTGAAACACACACTGAAACACACACACTCACTGAAACACACACGCACTGAAACATACTCACACTGAAACACACACTGAAACACACTCACACTGAAACACACTCACACTGAAACACACACACACTGAAACACACACACTGAAACACACACACTGAAACACACACTGAAGCACACATACACAGAAACACACAGACACAGAAACACATCCACACTGAATCACACACACTGAAACACACACACACTGAAACACACACACTGAAACACACACACTGAAACACACACATTGAAACACACCCACACTGAAACACACACACACACACCGAAACACACTCACACTGAAATACACTCACACTGAAACACACACACTGAAACACACACACTGAAACACACACACACTGAAACACACTAAAGCACACATACACAGAAACACACACACACAGAAACACACCCACACTGAAACACACACACTGAAACACACACACTGAAACACACACACACTCACACTGAAACATACTCACACTGAAACACACACACTGAAACACACACACACTGAAACACACACTGAAACACACACACACACAGAAACATACTCACACTGAAACACACACACTGAAACACACACCGAAACACACACACACTGAAACACACACGCACTGAAACAGACTCACACTGAAGCACACTCACACTGAAACACACACACTGAAACACACACTGAAACACACACACACTGAAACACACACACACTGAAACACACACTGAAGCACACATACACAGAAACACACACACACAGAAACACACCCACACTGAAACACACACACACTCACACTGAAACATACTCACACTGAAACACACACACTGAAACACACACTGAAACACACACACACTGAAACACACACGCACTGAAACAGACTCACACTGAAGCACACTCACACTGAAACACACACACTGAAACACACACTGAAACAGACTCACACTGAAGCACACTCACACAGAAACACTCACACTGAAACACACTCACACAGAAACACACACTGAAACACACACACAGAAACACACACAGAAACACACACACTGAAATACACTCACACTGAAACACACACACTGAAACACACTCACACTGAAACACACACACTGAAACACACACACTGAAACACACACATTGAAACACACCCACACTGAAACACACACACACACACTGAAACACACTCACACTGAAATACACTCACACTGAAATACACTCACACTGAAACACACACACTGAAACACACTCACACTGAAACACACACACTGAAACACACACACACTGAAACACACTAAAGCACACATACACAGAAACACACACACACAGAAACACACCCACACTGAAACACACACACTGAAACACACACACTGAAACACACACACACTCACACTGAAACATACTCACACTGAAACACACACACTGAAACACACACACACTGAAACACACACTGAAACACACACACACACAGAAACATACTCACACTGAAACACACACACTGAAACACACACCGAAACACACTCACACTGAAACACACATGCACTGAAACAGACTCACACTGAAGCACACTCACACTGAAACACACACACTGAAACACACACTGAAACACACACACACTGAAACACACACACACTGAAACACACACTGAAGCACACATACACAGAAACACACAGAGACAGAAACACACCCACACTGAAACACACACACACACACACTGAAACATACTCACACTGAAACACACACACTGAAACACACACTGAAACACACAGACACTGAAACACACACGCACTGAAACAGACTCACACTGAAGCACACTCACACTGAAACACACACACTGAAACACACACTGAAACAGACTCACACTGAAGCACACTCACACAGAAACACTCACACTAAAACACACTCACACAGAAACACACACTGAAACACACACACAGAAACACACACAGAAACACACACACTGAAATACACTCACACTGAAACACACACACTGAAACACACACACTGAAACACACACACTGAAACACACACACTGAAACACACACATTGAAACACACCCACACTGAAACACACACACACACACTGAAACACACTCACACTGAAATACACTCACACTGAAACACACACACTGAAACACACTCACACTGAAACACACACACTGAAACACACACACACTGAAACACACTAAAGCACACATACACAGAAACACACACACACAGAAACACACACACACTGAAACACACACACTGAAACACACACACTGAAACACACACACACTCACACTGAAACATACTCACACTGAAACACACACACTGAAACACACACACACTGAAACACACACTGAAACACACACACACACAGAAACATACTCACACTGAAACACACACACTGAAACACACACCGAAACACACACACACTGAAACACACACGCACTGAAACAGACTCACACTGAAGCACACTCACACTGAAACACACACACTGAAACACACACTGAAACACACACACACTGAAACACACACACACTGAAACACACACTGAAGCACACATACACAGAAACACACACACACAGAAACACACCCACACTGAAACACACACACACTCACACTGAAACACACACACTGAAACACACACTGAAACACACACACACTGAAACACACACGCACTGAAACAGACTCACACTGAAGCACACTCACACTGAAACACACACACTGAAACACACACTGAAACAGACTCACACTGAAGCACACTCACACAGAAACACTCACACTGAAACACACTCACACAGAAACACACACTGAAACACACACACAGAAACACACACAGAAACACACACACTGAAATACACTCACACTGAAACACACACACTGAAACACACTCACACTGAAACACACATACTGAAACATACTCACACTGAAACACACTCACACTGAAACATACTCACACTGAAACACACTCACTCTGAAACACACACACTGAAACACACACTGAAGCACACATACACAGAAACACACACACAGAAACACACCCACACTGAAACAACACACTGAACACACACACACTGAAACACACACACTGAAACACACACATTGAAACACACCCACACTGAAACACACACACACACACTGAAACACACTCACACTGAAACACACTCACACTGAAACACACACACACACTGAAACACACACACACTCACACTGAAACATACTCACACTGAAACACACACACACTGAAACACACTCACACTGAAACACACTCACACTGAAACACACACACACTGAAACACACTCACACTGAAACACACACACTGAAACACACACACACTGAAACACACACTGAAGCACACATACACAGAAACACACACACAGAAACACACACTGAAACACACACACACTGAAACACACACACACTGAAGCACACATACACAGAAACACACACACACAGAAACACACCCACACTGAAACACACACACTGAAACACACACATACTCACACTGAAACATACTCACACTGAAACACACACACTGAAACACACACACACTGAAACACACACACTGAAACACACACACTGAGGCACACACACACTGAAACATACTCACACTGAAACACACACACTGAAACACACACATTGAAACACACCCACACTGAAATACACACACACACAGAAACACACACACTGAAACACACTCACACTGAAACACACGCACACTGAAACACACACTGAAACACACACACACTGAAACACACAATAAAGAACACATACACAGAATCACACACACATAGAAACACACTCACACAGAAACACTCACACTGAAACACACTCACACATAAACACACACTGAAACACACACAGAGAAACACACACAGAATCACACACACTGAAATACACACACACTGAAACACACACACTGAAACACACATACTCACACTGAAACACACTCACTGAAACATACTCACACTGAAACACACTCACTCTGAAACACACAAACTGAAACACACACATTGAAACACACCCACACTGAAACACACACACACACTGAAACACACTCACACTGAAACACACTCACACTGAAACACACACACACTGAAACACACACACTGAAACACACGCACTGAAACATACTCACACTGAAACACACACACTGAAACACACACTGAAACACACACACACTGAAAAACACTCATACAGAAACACACACACTGAAACACACACACAGAAACACACACAGAAACACACACACTGAAATACACTCACACTGAAACACACACACTGAAACACACCCACACTGAAACACACTCACACTGAAACACACTCACACTGAAACACACACACACTGAAACACACACTAAAGCACACATACACAGAAACACACACACACAGAAACACACACACTGAAACACACTCACACTGAAACACACTCACACTGAAACACACACACACTGAAACACACACACTGAAACACACACACTGAAACACACACACACTGAAACACACACTGAAGCACACATACACAGAAACACACACACACAGAAACACACCCACACTGAAACACACACACTGAAACACACACACTGAAACACACACACACTCACACTGAAACATACTCACACTGAAACACACACACACTGAAACACACACTGAAACACACACACTGAAACACACACTGAAACACACACACACTGAAACATACTCACACTGAAACACTCACACTGAAACACACACTGAAACACACACACACTGAAACACACACGCACTGAAACAGACTCACACTGAAGCACACTCACACTGAAACACACACACTGAAACACACACTGAAACACACACACACACACTGAAACACACACGCACTGAAACATACTCACACTGAAACACACACACTGAAACACACACTGAAACACACTCACACTGAAACACACTCACACTGAAACACACACACGGAAACACACACTGAAACACACACACACTGAAGCACACATACACAGAAACACACACACACAGAAACACACCCACACTGAAACACACACACTGAAACACACACACACTCACACTGAAACATACTCACACTGAAACACACACACACTGAAACACACACTGAAACACACACACTGAAACACACACTGAAACACACACACACTGAAACATACTCACACTGAAACACACACACTGAAACACACACTGAAACACACACACACTGAAACACACACGCACTGAAACACACACACACTGAAACACACACACTGAAACACACACTGAAACACACTCACACTGAAACACACTCACACTGAAACACACACACTGAAACACACACTGAAACACACACACACTGAAACACACACACACACTGAAGCACACATACACAGAAACACACACACACAGAAACACACCCACACTGAAACACACACACTGAAACACACACACTGAAACACACACACACTCACACTGAAACATACTCACACTGAAACACACACACACTGAAACACACACTGAAACACACACACTGAAACACACACTGAAACACACACACACTGAAACATACTCACACTGAAACACACACACTGAAACACACACTGAAGCACACTCACACTGAAACACACACACTGAAACACACACTGAAACACACACACACTGAAACACACACACACTCACACTGAAACATACTCACACTGAAACACACACACTGAAACACACACACACTGAAACACACACTGAAACACACACACACAGAAACATACTCACACTGAAACACACACACTGAAACACACACCGAAACACACACACACTGAAACACACACGCACTGAAACAGACTCACACTGAAGCACACTCACACTGAAACACACACACTGAAACACACACACACTGAAACACACACACACTGAAACACACACTGAAGCACACACACACAGAAACACACACACACACAGAAACACACCCACACTGAAACACACACACACTCACACTGAAACATACTCACACTGAAACACACACACTGAAACACACACTGAAACACACACACACTGAAACACACACGCACTGAAACAGACTCACACTGAAGCACACTCACACTGAAACACACACACTGAAACACACACTGAAACAGACTCACACTGAAGCACACTCACACAGAAACACTCACACTGAAACACACTCACACAGAAACACACACTGAAACACACACACAGAAACACACACAGAAACACACACACTGAAATACACTCACACTGAAACACACACACTGAAACACACTCACACTGAAACACACATACTGAAACATACTCACACTGAAACATACTCACACTGAAACACACTCACTCTGAAATACACACACTGAAACACACACTGAAGCACACATACACAGAAACACACACACAGAAACACACCCACACTGAAACACACACACAGAAACACACACACAGAAACACACCCACACTGAAACACACACATTGAAACACACCCACACTGAAACACACACACACACACTGAAACACACTCACACTGAAACACACTCACACTGAAACACACACACACACTGAAACACACACACACTCACACTGAAACATACTCACACTGAAACACACACACACTGAAACACACTCACACTGAAACACACTCACACTGAAACACACACACACTGAAACACACTCACACTGAAACACACACACTGAAACACACACACACTGAAACACACACTGAAGCACACATACACAGAAACACACACACAGAAACACACACTGAAACACACACACACTGAAACACACACACACTGAAGCACACATACACAGAAACACACACACACAGAAACACACCCACACTGAAACACACACACTGAAACACACACATACTCACACTGAAACATACTCACACTGAAACACACACACTGAAACACACACACACTGAAACACACACACTGAAACACACACACTGAGGCAAACACACACTGAAACATACTCACACTGAAACACACACACTGAAACACACACATTGAAACACACCCACACTGAAATACACACACACACACAGAAACACACTCACACTGAAACACACTCACACTGAAACACACGCACACTGAAACACACACTGAAACACACACACACTGAAACACACAATAAAGAACACATACACAGAATCACACACACATAGAAACACACTCACACAGAAACACTCACACTGAAACACACTCACACATAAACACACACTGAAACACACACAGAGAAACACACACAGAATCACACACACTGAAATACACACACACTGAAACACACACACTGAAACACACTCACACTGAAACACACATACTCACACTGAAACACACTCACTGAAACATACTCACACTGAAACACACTCACTCTGAAACACACAAACTGAAACACACACATTGAAACACACCCACACTGAAACACACACACACACTGAAACACACTCACACTGAAACACACTCACACTGAAACACACACACACTGAAACACACACACTGAAACACACGCACTGAAACATACTCACACTGAAACACACACACTGAAACACACACTGAAACACACACACACTGAAAAACACTCACACAGAAACACACACACTGAAACACACACTGAAACACACACACAGAAACACACACAGAAACACACACACTGAAATACACTCACACTGAAACACACACACTGAAACACACCCACACTGAAACACACTCACACTGAAACACACTCACACTGAAACACACACACACTGAAACACACACTAAAGCACACATACACAGAAACACACACACACAGAAACACACACACTGAAACACACTCACACTGAAACACACTCACACTGAAACACACACACACTGAAACACACACACTGAAACACACACACTGAAACACACACACACTGAAACACACACTGAAGCACACATACACAGAAACACACACACACAGAAACACACCCACACTGAAACACACACACTGAAACACACACACTGAAACACACACACACTCACACTGAAACATACTCACACTGAAACACACACTGAAACACACACACTGAAACACACACTGAAACACACACACACTGAAACATACTCACACTGAAACACTCACACTGAAACACACACTGAAACACACACACACTGAAACACACACGCACTGAAACAGACTCACACTGAAGCACACTCACACTGAAACACACACACTGAAACACACACTGAAACACACACACACACTGAAACACACACGCACTGAAACATACTCACACTGAAACACACACACTGAAACACACACTGAAACACACTCACACTGAAACACACTCACACTGAAACACACACACGGAAACACACACTGAAACACACACACACTGAAGCACACATACACAGAAACACACACACACAGAAACACACCCACACTGAAACACACACACTGAAACACACACACACTCACACTGAAACATACTCACACTGAAACACACACACACTGAAACACACACTGAAACACACACACTGAAACACACACTGAAACACACACACACTGAAACATACTCACACTGAAACACACACACTGAAACACACACTGAAACACACACTGAAACACACACTGAAACACACACACACACTGAAACATACTCACACTGAAACACACACACTGAAACACACACTGAAACACACTCACACTGAAACACACACGCACTGAAACAGACTCACACTGAAGCACACTCACACTGAAACACACACACTGAAACACACACTGAAACACACACACACTGAAACACACACGCACTGAAACATACTCACACTGAAACACACACGCACTGAAACATACACTGAAACACACTCACACTGAAACACACTCACACAGAAACACACCCACACTGAATCACACACACTGAAACACACACACACTGAAACACACACAGACAGAAACACACCCACACTGAAACACACACACACACACACTGAAACATACTCACACTGAAACACACACACTGAAACACACACAGAAACACACACACTGAAATACACTCACACTGAAAGACACACACTGAAACACACTCACACTGAAACACACATACTGAAACATACTCACACTGAAACACACTCACACTGAAACATACTCACACTGAAACACACACACACTGAAACACACACACACTGAAACACACACTGAAGCACACATACAGAGAAACACACACACACAGAAACACACCCACACTGAAACACACACTGAACACACACACACTGAAACACACACACTGAAACACATACTGAAACACACACACACTGAAACATACTCACACTGAAACACACACACTGAAACACACACTGAAACACACACACACTGAAACACACACACACTGAAACAGACTCACACTGAAGCACACACACACTGAAACACACACACTGAAACACACACTGAAACACACACACACTGAAACACACACGCACTGAAACATACTCACACTGAAACACACACACTGAAACACACTCACACTGAAACACACTCACACAGAAACACACACACTGAAACACACACACTGGAACAGACTCACACTGAAACACACACAGAAACACACACACTGAAACACACTAAAGCACACATACACAGAAACACACACACACAGAAACACACCCACACTGAAACACACACACTGAAACACACACACTGAAACACACACACACGCACACTGAAACATACTCACACTGAAACACACACACTGAAACACACACACACTGAAACACACACTGAAACACACACACACACAGAAACATACTCACACTGAAACACACACACTGAAACACACACCGAAACACACACACACTGAAACACACACGCACTGAAACAGACTCACACTGAAGCACACTCACACTGAAACACACACACTGAAACACACACTGAAACACACACACACTGAAACACACACACACTGAAACACACACTGAAGCACACATACACAGAAACACACACACACAGAAACACACCCACACTGAAACACACACACACTCACACTGAAACATACTCACACTGAAACACACACACTGAAACACACACTGAAACACACACACACTGAAACACACACGCACTGAAACAGACTCACACTGAAGCACACTCACACTGAAACACACACACTGAAACACACACTGAAACAGACTCACACTGAAGCACACTCACACAGAAACACTCACACTGAAACACACTCACACAGAAACACACACTGAAACACACACACAGAAACACACACAGAAACACACACACTGAAATACACTCACACTGAAACACACACACTGAAACACACTCACACTGAAACACACATACTGAAACATACTCACACTGAAACATACTCACACTGAAACACACTCACTCTGAAACACACACACTGAAACACACACTGAAGCACACATACACAGAAACACACACACAGAAACACACCCACACTGAAACACACACACAGAAACACACACACAGAAACACACCCACACTGAAACACACACATTGAAACACACCCACACTGAAACACACACACACACACTGAAACACACTCACACTGAAACACACTCACACTGAAACACGCACACACACTGAAACACACACACACTCACACTGAAACATACTCACACTGAAACACACACACACTGAAACACACTCACACTGAAACACACTCACACTGAAACACACACACACTGAAACACACTCACACTGAAACACACACACTGAAACACACACACACTGAAACACACACTGAAGCACACATACACAGAAACACACACACAGAAACACACACTGAAACACACACACACTGAAACACACACACACTGAAGCACACATACACAGAAACACACACACACAGAAACACACCCACACTGAAACACACACACTGAAACACACACATACTCACACTGAAACATACTCACACTGAAACACACACACTGAAACACACACACACTGAAACACACACACTGAAACACACACACTGAGGCACACACACACTGAAACATACTCACACTGAAACACACACACTGAAACACACACATTGAAACACACCCAATCTGAAATACACACACACACAGAAACACACTCACACTGAAACACACTCACACTGAAACACACGCACACTGAAACACACACTGAAACACACACACACTGAAACACACAATAAAGAACACATACACAGAATCACACACACATAGAAACACACTCACACAGAAACACTCACACTGAAACACATTCACACATAAACACACACTGAAACACACACAGAGAAACACACACAGAAACACACACACTGAAATACACACACACTGAAACACACACACTGAAACACACTCACACTGAAACACACATACTCACACTGAAACACACTCACTGAAACATACTCACACTGAAACACACTCACTCTGAAACACACAAACTGAAACACACACATTGAAACACACCCACACTGAAACACACACACACACTGAAACATACTCACACTGAAACACACTCACACTGAAACACACACACACTGAAACACACACACTGAAACACACGCACTGAAACATACTCACACTGAAACACACACACTGAAACACACACTGAAACACACACACACTGAAAAACACTCACACAGAAACACACACACTGAAACACACACTGAAACACACACACAGAAACACACACAGAAACACACACACTGAAATACACTCACACTGAAACACACACACTGAAACACACCCACACTGAAACACACTCACACTGAAACACACTCACACTGAAACACACACACACTGAAACACACACTAAAGCACACATACACAGAAACACACACACACAGAAACACACACACTGAAACACACTCACACTGAAACACACTCACACTGAAACACACACACACTGAAACACACACACTGAAACACACACACTGAAACACACACACACTGAAACACACACTGAAGCACACATACACAGAAACACACACACACAGAAACACACCCACACTGAAACACACACACTGAAACACACACACTGAAACACACACACACTCACACTGAAACATACTCACACTGAAACACACACACACTGAAACACACACTGAAACACACACACTGAAACACACACTGAAACACACACACACTGAAACATACTCACACTGAAACACTCACACTGAAACACACACTGAAACACACACACACTGAAACACACACGCACTGAAACAGACTCACACTGAAGCACACTCACACTGAAACATACTCACACTGAAACACACACTGAAACACACACACACACTGAAACACACACGCACTGAAACATACTCACACTGAAACACACACACTGAAACACACACTGAAACACACTCACACTGAAACACACTCACACTGAAACACACACACTGAAACACACACTGAAACACACACACACTGAAGCACACATACACAGAAACACACACACACAGAAACACACCCACACTGAAACACACACACTGAAACACACACACTGAAACACACACACACTCACACTGAAACATACTCACACTGAAACACACACACACTGAAACACACACTGAAACACACACACTGAAACACACACTGAAACACACACACACTGAAACATACTCACACTGAAACACACACACTGAAACACACACTGAAACACACACACACTGAAACACACACGCACTGAAACACACATACACTGAAACACACACACTGAAACACACACTGAAACACACTCACACTGAAACACACTCACCCTGAAACACACACACTGAAACACACACTGAAACACACACACACTGAAACACACACACACACTGAAGCACACATACACAGAAACACACACACACAGAAACACACCCACACTGAAACACACACACTGAAACACACACACTGAAACACACACACACTCACACTGAAACATACTCACACTGAAACACACACACACTGAAACACACACTGAAACACACACACTGAAACACACACTGAAACACACACACACTGAAACATACTCACACTGAAACACACACACTGAAACACACACTGAAACACACTCACACTGAAACACACACACTGAAACACACACTGAAACACACACACACTGAAACACACACACACTGAAGCACACATACACAGAAACACACACACACAGAAACACACCCACACTGAAACACACACACTGAAACACACTCACACTGAAACACACACACACTCACACTGAAACATACTCACACTGAAACACACACTGAAACACACGCACTGAAACACACTCTGAAACACACACACACACTAAAACATACTCACACTGAAACACACACACTGAAACACACACTGAAACACACTCACACTGAAACACACACGCACTGAAACAGACTCACACAGAAGCACACTCACACTGAAACACACACACTGAAACACACACTGAAACACACACACACTGAAA
Source organism: Chiloscyllium plagiosum (assembly GCF_037043375.1). Lineage (NCBI taxonomy): Eukaryota > Metazoa > Chordata > Chondrichthyes > Orectolobiformes > Hemiscylliidae > Chiloscyllium > Chiloscyllium plagiosum. The sequence continues at coordinate 5,213,589 of NW_028270159.1, read as the reverse complement.
CACACACGCACTGAAACATACTCACACTGAAACACACACACTGAAACACACACTGAAACACACTCACACTGAAACACACTCACACAGAAACACACACACTGAAACACACACTGAAACACACACACAGAAACACACACAGAAACACACACACTGAAATACACTCACACTGAAACACACACACTGAAACATACTCACACTGAAACACACACACACTGAAACACACACACACTGAAACACACACTGAAGCACACATACAGAGAAACACACACACACAGAAACACACCCACACTGAAACACACACTGAACACACACACACTGAAACACAGACACTGAAACACATACTGAAACACACACACTGAAACACACACTGAAACACACACACACTGAAACACACACGCACTGAAACAGACTCACACTGAAGCAGACACACACTGAAACACACACACTGAAACACACACACTGAAACATACTCACACTGAAACACACACACTGAAACACACTCACACTGAAACACACTCACACAGAAACACACACACACTGAAACACACACACTGGAACAGACTCACACTGAAACACACACAGAAACACACACACTGAAATACACACACTGAAACACACTCACACTGAAACACACGCACACTGAAACACACACTGAAACACACACACACTGAAACACACACACTGAAACACACACACTGAAACACACACATTCAAACACACCCACACTGAAACACACACACACACTGAAACACACTCACACTGAAACACACACACTGAAACACACACACACTGAAAGACACACTGAAGCACACAAACACAGAAACACACACACACACAGAAACACACCCACACTGAAACACACACACTGAATCACACACACTGAAACACACACACACTCACACTGAAACATACTCACACTGAAACACACACACTGAAACACACACACACTGAAACACACACACTGAAACACACACACTGTAGCACACACACTGAAACATACTCACACTGAAACACACACACTGAAACACACACTGAAACACACACGCACTGAAAAACACTCACACAGAAACACACACACTGAAACACACACACTGAAACACACACACAGAAACACACACAGAAACACACACACTGAAATACACTCACACTGAAACACACACACTGAAACACACTCACACTGAAACACACATACTGAAACATACTCACACTGAAACACACTCACACTGAAACATACTCACACTGAAACACACACACACTGAAACACACACACACTGAAACACACACTGAAGCACACATACAGAGAAACACACACACACAGAAACACACCCACACTGAAACACACACTGAACACACACACACTGAAACACACACACTGAAACACACACACGGAAACACACACTGAAACACACACACACTGAAGCACACATACACAGAAACACACACACACAGAAACACACCCACACTGAAACACACACACTGAAACACACACACTGAAACACACACACACACACACTGAAACATACTCACACTGAAACACACACACACTGAAACACACACTGAAACACACACACTGAAACACACACTGAAACACACACACACTGAAACATACTCACACTGAAACACACACACTGAAACACACACTGAAACACACACACACTGAAACACACACGCACTGAAACACACATACACTGAAACACACACACTGAAACACACACTGAAACACACTCACACTGAAACACACTCACACTGAAACACACACACTGAAACACACACTGAAACACACACACACTGAAACACACACACACACTGAAGCACACATACACAGAAACACACACACACAGAAACACACCCACACTGAAACACACAAACTGAAACACACACACTGAAACACACACACACTCACACTGAAACATACTCACACTGAAACACACACACACTGAAACACACACTGAAACACACACACTGAAACACACACTGAAACACACACACACTGAAACATACTCACACTGAAACACACACACTGAAACACACACTGAAACACACTCACACTGAAACACACACACTGAAACACACACTGAAACACACACACACTGAAACACACACACACTGAAGCACACATACACAGAAACACACACACACAGAAACACACCCACACTGAAACACACACACTGAAACACACTCACACTGAAACACACACACACTCACACTGAAACATACTCACACTGAAACACACACTGAAACACACGCACTGAAACACACTCTGAAACACACACACACACTGAAACATACTCACACTGAAACACACACACTGAAACACACACTGAAACACACTCACACTGAAACACACACGCACTGAAACAGACTCACACTGAAGCACACTCACACTGAAACACACACACTGAAACACACACTGAAACACACACACACTGAAACACACACGCACTGAAACATACTCACACTGAAACACACACACTGAAACACACACTGAAACACACTCACACTGAAACACACTCACACCGAAACACACACACTGAAACACACACTGAAACACACACACAGAAACACACACAGAAACACACACACTGAAATACACTCACACTGAAACACACACACTGAAACACACTCACACTGAAACACACATACTGAAACATACTCACACTGAAACACACTCACACTGAAACATACTCACACTGAAACACACACACACTGAAACACACACACACTGAAACACACACTGAAGCACACATACAGAGAAACACACACACACAGAAACACACCCACACTGAAACACACACTGAACACACACACACTGAAACACAGACACTGAAACACATACTGAAACACACACACTGAAACACACACTGAAACACACACACACTGAAACACACACGCACTGAAACAGACTCACACTGAAGCACACACACACTGAAACACACACACTGAAACACACACACTGAAACACACACTGAAACACACACACACTGAAACACACACGCACTGAAACATACTCACACTGAAACACACACACTGAAACACACTCACACTGAAACACACTCACACAGAAACACACACACACTGAAACACACACACTGGAACAGACTCACACTGAAACACACACAGAAACACACACACTGAAATACACACACTGAAACACACACACTGAAACACACTCACACTGAAACACACATACTGAAACTCACTCACACTGAAACACACACACTGAAACACACACACTGAAACACACACATTCAAACACACCCACACTGAAACACACACACACACTGAAACACACTCACACTGAAACACACACACTGAAACACACACACACTGAAAGACACACTGAAGCACACAAACACAGAAACACACACACACACAGAAACACACCCACACTGAAACACACAGACTGAATCACACACACTGAAACACACACACACTCACACTGAAACATACTCACACTGAAACACACACACTGAAACACACACACACTGAAACACACACACTGAAACACACACACTGTAGCACACACACTGAAACATACTCACACTGAAACACACACACTGAAACACACACTGAAACACACACACACTGAAAAACACTCACACAGAAACACACACACTGAAACACACACACTGAAACACACACACAGAAACACACACAGAAACACACACACTGAAATACACTCACACTGAAACACACACACTGAAACACACTCACACTGAAACACACATACTGAAACATACTCACACTGAAACACACTCACACTGAAACATACTCACACTGAAACACACACACACTGAAACACACACACACTGAAACACACACTGAAGCACACATACAGAGAAACACACACACACAGAAACACACCCACACTGAAACACACACTGAACACACACACACTGAAACACAGACACTGAAACACATACTGAAACACACACACTGAAACACACACTGAAACACACACACACTGAAACACACACGCACTGAAACAGACTCACACTGAAGCACACACACACTGAAACACACACACTGAAACACACACTGAAACACACACACACTGAAACACACACGCACTGAAACATACTCACACTGAAACACACACACTGAAACACACACACTGAAACACACTCCCACAGAAACACACACACACTGAAACACACACACTGGAACAGACTCACACTGAAACACACACAGAAACACACACACTGAAATACACACACTGAAACACACACACTGAAACACACTCACACTGAAACACACATACTGAAACTCACTCACACTGAAACACACACACTGAAACACACACACTGAAACACACACATTCAAACACACCCACACTGAAACACACACACACACTGAAACACACTCACACTGAAACACACTCACACTGAAACACACACACACTGAAAGACACACTGAAGCACACAAACACAGAAACACACACACACACAGAAACACACCCACACTGAAACACACACACTGAATCACACACACTGAAACACACACACACTCACACTGAAACATACTCACACTGAAACACACACACTGAAACACACACACACTGAAACACACACACTGAAACACACACACTGTAGCACACACACTGAAACATACTCACACTGAAACACACACACTGAAACACACACATTGAAACACACCCACACTGAAACACACACACACACACTGAAACACACTCACACTGAAACACACTCACACTGAAACACACACACTGAGACACACGCACACTGAAACACACACTGAAACACACACACACACTGAAACACACAATAAAGCACACATACACAGTAACACACACACATAGAAACACACCCACACTGAAACACACACACTGAAACACAGTCACACTGAAATACACTCACACTGAAACACACTCACACTGAAACACACACACACTGAAACACACACACTGAAACACACACACTGAATCACACACACACTGAAACACACACTGAAGCACACATACACAGAAACATTCACACACAGAAACACACCCACACTGAAACACGCACACTGAAACACACACACTGAAACACACACACTCACACTGAAACATACTCACACTGAAACACGCACACTGAAACACACACACACTGAAACACACACTGAAACACACACACTGAAACACACACTGAATCACACACACACTGAAACATACTCACACTGAAACACACACACTGAAACACACACGCACTGAAACATACTCACACTGAAACACACACACTGAAACACACACGCACTGAAACATACTCACACTGAAACACACACACTGAAACACACACTGAAACACACACACACTGAAAAACACTCACACAGAAACACACACACTGAAACACACACACACTGAAAAACACACACACAGAAACACACACACAGAAACACACACAGAAACACACACACTGAAATACACTCACACTGAAACACACACACTGAAACACACTCACATTGAAACACACATACTGAAACATACACTGAAACACACACCCACTGAAACACACACACTGAAACACACGCACTGAAACATACTCACACTGAAACACACACACTGAAACACACACTGAAACACACACACACTGAAAAACACTCACACAGAAACACACACACTGAAACACACACACTGAAACACACACACAGAAACACACACAGAAACACACACACTGAAATACACTCACACTGAAACACACACACTGAAACACACTCACATTGAAACACACATACTGAAACATACACTGAAACACACTCACACTGAAACACACACTGAAACACACTCACACTGAAACACACTCACACAGAAACACACACACTGAAACACACACTGAAACACACACACAGAAACACACACAGAAACACACACACTGAAATACACTCACACTGAAACACACACACTGAAACACACTCACACTGAAACACACATACTGAAACATACTCACACTGAAACACACTCACACTGAAACATACTCACACTGAAACACACTCACACTGAAACACACTCACTGAAACACACACATTGAAACACACCCACACTGAAACACACACACACACACTGAAACACACTCACACTGAAACATACTCACACTGAAACACACTCACACTGAAACACACTCACTGAAACACACACATTGAAACACACCCACACTGAAACACACACACACACACTGAAACACACTCACACTGAAACACACACACACTGAAACACACTCACACTGAAACAGACACACTGAAACACACACACACTGAAGCACACATACACAGAAACACACACACAGAAACACACACTGAAACACACACACACTGAAACACACACACACTGAAGCACACATACACAGAAACACACACACACAGAAACACACCCACACTGAAACACACACACTGAACACACACACACTGAAACACACACACTGAAACACACACATTGAAACACACCCACACTGAAACACACACACACACACTGAAACACACTCACACTGAAACACACACACTGAAACACACACACACTGAAACACACACTGAAGGACACATACAGAGAAACACACACACACAGAAACACACCACACTGAAACACACACTGAACACACACACACTGAAACACACACACTGAAACACACACTGAAACACACACATTGAAACACACCCACACTGAAACACACACACACACACTGAAACACACTCACACTGAAACACACTCACACTGAAACACACTCAGACTGAAACACACTCACTGAAACACACACACTGAAACACACCCACACTGAAAAACACACACACACTGAAACACACTCACACTGAAACACACTCACACTGAAACACACACCCACTGAAACACACACACTGAAACACACGCACTGAAACATACTCACACTGAAACACACACACTGAAACACACACACACAGAAAAACACTCACACAGAAACACACACACTGAAACACACACACTGAAACACACACACAGAAACACACACAGAAACACACACACTGAAATACACTCACACTGAAACACACACACTGAAACACACCCACACTGAAACACACATACTGAAACATACACTGAAACACACTCACACTGAAACACACTCACACTGAAACACACACACACTGAAACACACACTAAAGCACACATACACAGAAACACACACACACAGAAACACACCCACACTGAAACACACACACTGAAACACACTCACACTGAAACACACTCACACTGAAACACACACACACTGAAACACACTCACACTGAAACACACACACTGAAACACACACACACTGAAACACACACTGAAGCACACATACACAGAAACACACACACACAGAAACACACCCACACTGAAACACACACACACTCACACTGAAACATACTCACACTGAAACACACACACACTGAAACACACACTGAAACACACACACTGAAACACACACTGAAACACACACACACTGAAACATACTCACACTGAAACACACACACTGAAACACACACTGAAACACACACACACTGAAACACACACGCACTGAAACAGACTCACACTGAAGCACACTCACACTGAAACACACACACTGAAACACACACTGAAACACACACACACTGAAACACACACACACTGAAGCACACATACACAGAAACACACACACACAGAAACACACCCACACTGAAACACACACACACTCACACTGAAACATACTCACACTGAAACACACACACACTGAAACACACACTGAAACACACACACTGAAACACACACTGAAACACACACACACACTCTGAAACATACTCACACTGAAACACACACACTGAAACACACACTGAAACACACACACACTGAAACACACACGCACTGAAACAGACTCACACTGAAGCACACTCACACTGAAACACACACACTGAAACACACACTGAAACACACACACACTGAAACACACACACACTGAAGCACACATACACAGAAACACACACACACACTGAAACACACACTGAAACACACACACACACTGAAACATACTCACACTGAAACACACACACTGAAACACACACTGAAACACACACACACTGAAACACACACGCACTGAAACAGACTCACACTGAAACACACACACTGAAACACACACTGAAACACACACACACTGAAACACACACGCACTGAAACAGACTCACACTGAAGCACACTCACACTGAAACACACACACTGAAACACACACACACTGAAACACACACACACTGAAGCACACATACACAGAAACACACACACACACGTAAACACACACTGAAACACACACACACATTGAAACATACTCACACTGAAACACACACACTGAAACACACACGCACTGAAACAGACTCACACTGAAGCACACTCACACTGAAACACACACACTGAAACATACTCACACTGAAACACACACTGAAACACACACACTGAAACACACACTGAAACACACACACACACTGAAACATACTCACACTGAAACACACACACTGAAACACACACGCACTGAAACAGACTCACACTGAAGCACACTCACACTGAAACACACACACTGAAACACACACTGAAACACACACACACTGAAACACACACGCACTGAAACATACTCACACTGAAACACACACACTGAAACACACACTGAAACACACTCACACTGAAACACACTCACACAGAAACATACACACTGAAACACACACAGAAACACACACACACTGAAATACACTCACACTGAAACACACACACTGAAACACACTCACACTGAAACACACATACTGAAACATACTCACACTGAAACACACTCACACTGAAACATACTCACACTGAAACACACTCACACTGAAACACACTCACTGAAACACACACATTGAAAGACACCCACACTGAAACACACACTGAAACACACTCACACTGAAACATACTCACACTGAAACACACTCACACTGAAACACACTCACTGAAACACACACATTGAAACACACCCACACTGAAACACACACACACACACACTGAAACACACTCACACTGAAACACACACACTGAAACACACACACACTGAAACACACACTGAAGGACACATACAGATAAACACACACACACAGAAACACACCACACTGAAACACACACTGAACACACACACACTGAAACACACACACTGAAACACACACTGAAACACACACATTGAAACACACCCACACTGAAACACACACACACACACACACTGAAACACACTCACACTGAAACACACTCACACTGAAACACACTCAGACTGAAACACACTCACACTGAAACACACACACTGAAACACACACACACTGAAACACACAGTAAAGCACACATACACAGAAACACACACACACAGAAACACACACTGAAACACACACACACACTGAAACATACTCACACTGAAACACACACACTGAAACACACACTGAAACACACACACACTGAAACACACACGCACTGAAACAGACTCACACTGAAGCACACACACTGAAACACACACTGAAACACACACACACTGAAACACACACACACTGAAACACACACTGAAGCACACATACACATACACAGAAACACACACACACAGAAACACACCCACACAGTAACACATATAATATTACACTGAAACACAAACACTGAAACACACACACACTCACACTGAAACATACTCACACTGAAACACACACACTGAAACACACACACACTGAAACACACACTGAAACACACACACTGAAACACACACTGAAACACACACACACACTGAAACATACTCACACTGAAACACACACACTGAAACACACTCACACTGAAACACACACGCACTGAAACAGACTCACACTGAAGCACACTCACACTGAAACACACACACTGAAACACACACTGAAACACACACACACTGAAACACGCACTGAAACATACTCACACTGAAACACACACGCACTGAAACACACACTGAAACACACACACTGAAACACACTCACACAGAAACACACACACAGAAACACACACACTGAAATACACTCACACTGAAACACACACACTGAAACACACTCACACTGAAACACACATACTGAAACATACTCACACTGAAACACACTCAGACTGAAACATACTCACACTAAAACACACTCACACTGAAACACACTCACTGAAACACACACATTGAAACACACCCACACTGAAACACACACACACACACTGAAACACACTCACCCTGAAACACACACACACTGAAACACACACACATTGATACAAACGTACACTGAAACACAAACAAACTTACACAGAAACACACACACATTGATACAAACTAACACAGAAACTCACACACACTGAAACACACACAGAAACACATATAATATTACACGGAAACACACACACATTGATACAAACTTACACAGAAAAACACACACATTGAAACACTCACACAACCTTACACAGAAACACACACTGAAACACACTCACACTGAAACACAGATATAAAATTACACTGAAACACACACACACACCTTGATACAAACTCACACATAAACACACACTGAAACACACACAAACTCACACAGATACACAAACACTGAAACACACACAAACTTACACAGAAACACACACAGAAACACATACAAACTTACACAGAAATACACACACACTGAAACACAATCACAAACTTACACAGAAACACACACTGAAACACACACAAACTCACACAGAAACACACACTGAACCACACACACAAACTTACACAGAAACACACACACATTGATACAAACTAACACAGAAACACACACACACTGAAACACACACACACACTGAAACATACTCACACTGAAACACACACACTGAAACACACACTGAAACACACTCACACTGAAACACACACGCACTGAAACAGACTCACACTGAAGCACACTCACACTGAAACACACACACTGAAACACACACTGAAACACACACACACTGAAACACACACGCACTGAAACATACTCACACTGAAACACACACACTGAAACACACACTGAAACACACTCACACTGAAACACACACTGAAACACACACTGAAACACACACTGAAACACACACACAGAAACACACACACTGAAATACACTCACACTGAAACACACACACTGAAACACACTCACACTGAAACACACATACTGAAACATACTCACACGGAAACACACTCACACTGAAACATACTCACACTGAAACCCAGTCACACTGAAACACACTCACTGAAACACACACATTGAAACACACCCACACTGAAACACACACACACACACTGAAACACACTCACACTGAAACATACTCACACTGAAACATACTCACACTGAAACACACTCACTGAAACACACACATTGAAACGCACCCACACTGAAACACACACACACACACTGAAACACACTCACACTGAAACACACACACTGAAACACACACACACTGAAACACACACTGAAGGACACATACAGAGAAACACACACACACAGAAACACACCACACTGAAACACACACTGAACACACACACACTGAAACACACACACTGAAACACACACATTGAAACACACCCACACTGAAACACACACACACACACACTGAAACACACTCACACTGAAACACACTCACACTGAAACACACACACACTGAAACACACTCACACTGAAACACACACACACTGAAACACACACACACTGAATCACACACTAAAGCACACATACACAGAAACACACACACAGAGAAACACACACTGAAACACACACACACACTGAAAAATACTCACACTGAAACACACACACTGAAACACACACTGAAACACACACACACTGAAACACACACGCACTGAAACAGACTCACACTGAAGCACACTCACACTGAAACACACACACTGAAACACACACACACTGAAACACACACACACTGAAACACACACTGAAGCACACATACACATACACAGAAACACACACACACAGAAACACACCCACACAGTAACACATATAATATTACACTGAAACACACACACTGAAACATACACACTCTCACACTGAAACATACTCACACTGAAACACACACACTGAAACACACACACACTGAAACACACACTGAAACACACACACTGAAACACACACTGAAACACACACACACACTGAAACATACTCACACTGAAACACACACACTGAAACACACTCACACTGAAACACACACGCACTGAAACAGACTCACACTGAAGCACACTCACACTGAAACACACACACTGAAACACACACTGAAACACACACACACTGAAACACACACGCACTGAAACATACTCACACTGAAACACACACACTGAAACACACACTGAAACACACTCACACTGAAACACACTCACACAGAAACACACACACAGAAACACACACACTGAAATACACTCACACTGAAACACACATACTGAAACATACTCACACTGAAACACATTCAGACTGAAACATACTCACACTAAAACACACTCACACTGAAACACACTCACTGAAACACACACATTGAAACACACCCACACTGAAACACACACACACACACTGAAACACACTCACCCTGAAACACACACACACTGAAACACACACACATTGATACAAACGTACACTGAAACACAAACAAACTTACACAGAAACACACACACATTGATACAAACTTACACAGAAAAACACACACATTGAAACACTCACACAACCTTACACAGAAACACACACTGAAACACACTCACACTGAAACACAGATATAAAATTACACTGAAACACACACACACACATTGATACAAACTCACACATAAACACACACTGAAACACACACAAACTCACACAGATACACAAACACTGAAACACACACAAACTTACACAGAAACACACACTGAAACACATACAAACTTACACAGAAATACACACACACTGAAACACAATCACAAACTTACACAGAAACACACACTGAAACACACACAAACTCACACAGAAACACACACTGAACCACACACACAAACTTACACAGAAACACACACACATTGATACAAACTAACACAGAAACACACACACACTGAAACACACACACAAACGTACACAGTAACACATATAATATTACACTGAAACACACACATTGATACAAACTTACACAGAAAAACACTCACATTGAAACACACACACAATCTTACACAGAAACACACACTGAAACACACACACACTGAAACACACACTGAAACACACACATTGATACAAACTTACACAGAAACACACACTGAAACACATACAAACTTACACAGAAATACACACACACTGAAACACAGTCACAAACTTACACAGAAACACACACACACTGAAACACACACACAAACTCACACAGAAACACACACACAAACTTACACAGCAACACACACACGCTGAAACACACACACAAACTCACACAGATACACAGACACTGAAACACACACAAACTTACACAGAAACACACACACAAACTTACACAGAAATACACACTGAAACACACATATAAAATTACACAGAAATACACACACATTGATACAAACTCACACAGAAGTACACACACACTGAAACACACACAAACTCACACAGAAACACACACTGAACCACACACACAAACTTACACAGAAACACACACACATTGATACAAACTAACACAGAAACACACACAAACTGAAACACACACACAAACGTACACAGAAACACATATAATATTACATTGAAACACACACACATTGATACAAACGTACACAGAAAAACACACACATTGAAACACACACACAAACTTACACAGAAACACACACTGAAACACACACACTGAAACGCACACAAACTCACACAGATACACAGACACTGAAACACACACAAACTTACACAGAAACACACACACAAACTTACACAGAAACACACACTGAAACACACATATAAAATTACACAGAAACACACACACATTGATACAAATTCACACAGAAGTACACACACACTGAAACACACACACAAACTCACGCAGAAACACACACACACTGAAATACACACACAAACCTACACAGAAACACACACTGAAACACAGATATAAAATTGCACTGAAAGGCACACACACATTGATACAAACTCACACAGAAACACACACACAAACTTACACAGAAACACACACACACTGAAGTACACACACAAACTTGCACAGAAACACACACTGAAACACAGATATAAAATTACACTGAAACACACACACATATTTACAAACTCACACAGAAACACACACACAAACTTGCACAGAGACACACACTGAAACACAGATATAAAATTACACTGAAACACACACAGACATTTACAAACTCACACAGAAACACACACACACTGAAACACACACACATTGATACAAACTCACACAGAAACACACACACACTGAAATACACACACAAACTTACACAGAAATACACACTGAAACACCAATATAAAATTACACTGAAACACACACATATTTACAAACTCGCACAGAAACACACACTGAAACACACACACAAACTTGCACACACTGAAACACAGATATAAAATTACACTGAAACACACACACACATTTACAAACTCACACAGAAACACACACACACTGAAACACACACACAAACTTGCACAGAAACACACACTGAAACACAGATATAAAATTACACTGAAACACACACACATTTACAAACTCACACTGAAACACAGATATAAAATTACACTGAAACATACACACACATTGATACAAACTCACATTGAAACACACACACTGAAAAACAGATATAAAATTTTCATTGAAACACACACGTGCACACACACATGCAGATACACACGGATACAAATTCACTGAAACACACAGATACAAACACACACACTGAAATTACACTGAAACACACACACATTTACAAACTTACACTGAAACACAGATACAAAATTACACTGAAACACACGCACACTGATACAAACACATCAGACACAAACTCACTGAAACACTGAAACAAACTGATACAAACACACAGATACAAACTCACATTGAAACACACACTGAAAAGCAGATATAAAATTACACTGAAACACACATGCACACACACAGAGAAACATATACACACAGATACAAACTCACTGAAACACACACACTGAAAGACACACACTGATACAAACACATACAGAAACACACACACAGAAACAGATACAAACGTACACTGAAACATACACACAGAAACAGATACAAACGTACACTGAAACACACACAGAGAAACACACACACACTGAAACACACACAAACACATACAGACACACACACTGATACAAACTCACACTGAAACATACACTGAAATACTGATACGAACTTACACAGAAACACACAAACACACACTGAAACACAGGTATAAAATTGCACTGAAACACATACAAACTCACTGAAATACACACACACATGCACTGAAACACACACAGTGAAACACAGATATAACATTACACTGAGGCGCACACACTCAAACACACAAACACTGAAACACAAATGCACACATACACTGAAACAAACTCATATTGAAACACACACACTGAAAAACAGGTGTAAAACTACACTGAAACACGCACACAGGGAAACACATACACTGAAACATACAGTGAAACATACATACACACACACACAACACACACTGAAACACACTTTAAACCACAGATACAAACTTACACTGAAAGACACACATGTACAAACACACATTCTAAAGCAAACTTACACTGAAACACACACACTGAAACACACACTCTGAAACAAATTCACACTGAGACACATACACACAGATACAAATTCACACTGAAACACATACACACAGATACAAATTCACACTGAAAGACACACACACTGAAACACACATGCACAGAAACACAGATACAAACTTATACTGAAACACACACAGATACAAACTCACACTCAAACGCACAAACTCACACTGAACCACACACTAATACAAACTCACACTGAAACACATACACACAGATACAAACTCACTGAAACTCACACAGAGATACAAACTCACACTCAAACACACAGACTCACACTGAACAACACACTAATACAAACTCACACTGAAACACACACACACACCGGAACATATACACACAGATACAAACTCACTGAAACACACACACAGATACAAACTCACTGAAACACATACACACACACTGCAACACTCACTGAAACACATACACTGATACAAACACACACTGAAACACACACAGAAACAGATACAAGCTTACACTGAAACACACACACACAGAAACACACACACACAAACACACACACAAACACATACACACAGATACAAACTTACACTGAAACACAGGTAAAAAATTACACTGAAACACACACACACTGAAATACAGGTATAAAATTACACTGAAACACGCATAGTGAAACACAGATATAAAATTACACTGAGGCACACACACACTCCAACACACACACACACCGAAACACAAATCCACACACACACTGAAACAAACTCATACTGAAACACACTGAAAAACAGATGTAAAACTACACTGAAACACGCATACAGGGAAACACAGACATTGAAACACACAGTGAAATACACATACTCACACATAGTGAAACACACTGTAAAACACAGACACAAACTTACACTGAAACACATGCACATGCTGAAACACAGATACAGACTTACACTGAAAGACACACAGAAACAAACTCAAACTGAAACACACACACAGATACAAACTCAAACTGAAATACACACAGATACAAACTCACACTGGAACACATACACACAGATACAAACTCACTGAAACACACACACTGAAACACACACATAGATAAAAACACACACTGAAACACACACACACTGAAACACACACATAGATACAAACACACACTGAAACACACACACACACACTGAAACACACACATAGATACAAACACACACTGAAACACACACACACTGAAACAAACTCATACTGAAACACATACTGAAATAAACTCACCCAGAAACACACACACAGACACAAACTCACTGAAACACACACACTGAAACACTCACACTGATATACACACAGAATCACCGACACTGAAACACAGATGTAAAATTACACTGAAACACACATACATTAATACAAACTCACACTGAAACGCACAAGCATACAGAAACACTGATACAAACTTACACTGAAACTCACACACACAGATACAAACTCACACTGAAACATAAAAACTCACATTGAAACACACATACACTGAAACACACACACTGATACAAACTCACTTTGAAACACACAAACTCACAGTGAAACACACACACACACTGAAACACTGATATAAAATAACAGCAAAACATGCACAAACTGAAACACACATACACTGATACAAACTCACACTGAAACACACACAGAATCATACACACCGAAACACAGATAAAATTACACTGAAACAGACATACAAACTCACACTGGAACATACACACTGAAACACACAGCCACACACTGAAACACATACACACACATATTGAAACACACAGAGATACAAATTCACACAGAAACACACACACACAAACTGAAACACATTGAAACACACACACAAACTGAAACACTGAAACACACAAACTCATACTGAAACACACACAGTGAAGTACAGATATAAAATAGCACCGATACAACATCGCACTGAAGCCCATACACTGAAACACGGATATAAAATTACACTGAAACACACACACAAAAACTCACACTGAAACACACACTTACTCACTGAAACACACACTCTGATACAAAGACACACTGAAACACGCACAAACTCACACTGAAACACACACACTGAAGTACAGATATAAAATAGCACCGATACAACATCACACTGAAGCACATACACTGAAACACGAATATAAAATTACACTGAAACACACACAGAAACACACAACACACAGAAACACACACTGAAACACACACTCTGATACAAAGACACACTGAAACACGCACAAACTTACACTGAAATACACACACATTCACACAGATACAAACTCACTTTGAAACATAAACACACTGATACAAACTCACACTGAAACACACAAACTCATATTGAAACACACACACACTAATACAAACTCACACTGAAACACACACACTGAAACAAACTCACATTAAAACACACACAATGAAACACACACATTGAAACAAACTCACTTTGAAACACACACACTGAAACACACATAGAATCACACACACTGAAACACAGAATAAATTACACTGAAACACACATATACACACACACGGGCACACACACTGAAACACACACACACTGATACAAACTCACACTGATGCAAACTCACACTGATACAGACTCACACTGAAACACAGATATAAAATTATACTGAAACACACACATTGATACAAACTCACACTGAAACAAACTTACGCTGAAACACACACACTGAAACAGATATAAAATTATACTGAAACACACACAGATTGATACAAACTCACACTGAAAAACACATGCACACACATACAAACAGATACAAATTCATACAGAAACACACACACTGAAAATCGCACAATGAAACACACAAACTGAAACTCAGACATAAAATTACACTGAAACACACACACTGATATAAACTCACACTGAAACACACATTCAGATACAAACACACAGAAACACTCACACTGACACAAACTCACACTGAAGCACACACTCAGAAACACAGATATAAAATTAAACTAAAACACACACACATTGCTTGTGCACACTGAAACACAGATACAAACTCACACCGAAACACACACACACTGATTGAAACACATACATACACACACTGAAGCACACACACAGATACAAACTCATACTGAAACACACAAACTCACACTGAAACACACAAACTCACACTGAAACACACACACTGAAGTACAGATATAAAATAGCACCGATACAACATTGCACTGAAGCACATACAGTGAAACAAAAAAAATTACACTGAAACACACAAACAGATACAAACTCACACTGAAACACAAACTCACACTGAAACAGACGCACTCACTCACTGAAACACAGACTCACACACAGACTGAAATATATACATACACACATTGAAACACACATACAGATACAAACTCACACTGAAACACACACACTGAAACACGCAAACTGAAGCACATAGACTGAAACTCAGATATAAAATTACACTGAAACACACACGCACAGATACAAACTCACACAGAAACACACACAGATACAAACTTACACTGAAACACACACAGATACAAACTCACTGAAACATACATACAGAAACACTCACACTGATACAAACCCACACTGAATCACACACACAGATACAAGCATGCACTGAAACACACACACAGAAACACAGATACAAACTTACACTGAAACACTCATACACAGATACAAATGCTCACTGAAACACACACTGAAACACTGATATAAAATTACACTGAAACACACACACATTAACACACAGATACAAACTCACACTGAAACACACACACATACTGAAACACACAAAGAAGTCACAGATAAAAACTCACTCTGAAAAACACACACCCGAAACAAACTCACACTGAAATACGCACACACTGAAACACACTCTGAAACACACACACATACTGAAACACACAACGACACAGATACAAACTCATACTGAAACACACACACAGATACAAACTCACACCGAAACACGCACACACTGAAACACACACTCTGAAACACACACACATACTGAAACATACAACGACACAGATACAAACTCATACTGAAACACACACTGATACAATCTCACACTGAAACACTGATATAAAATTACACTAAAACACAGACATACACACAGACACAAACTTGCTGAAACACACACAGAAACACTCACACTAAAACACACACATTTATACAAACACACTGAATCATACACACTGAATCACAGATATAAAATTACACTGAAACAAATTCACATTGAATCACACACACTGAAACATGCCTTACTTCTGCTGTAGGAAAGGTTTTGGAAAGGATTATAGGAGATATGATGTATAATCACCTAGCAAGCAACAATTTGATTTCAGATAGTCAACCTGGTTCTGTCAAGGGTGGGCCGTGTCTCACAAACCTCATTGAGTGTTTTGAGAAGGTGACCAACATGTAGATAAGGGTAGAGCGGTTGACGGGGTGTACATAGACTTCAGTAAAGCCTTTGATAAGGTTCCACATGGTAGGCTGTTGGAGAAAATGCTGAGGCATGGGATTGAGGGTGATTTAGCAATTTGGATTAGAAACTGGCTTTCTGAAAGAAGGCAGTGAGTGGTGGTTGATGGGAAATATTCAGCCTGGAATCCGGTTACTAGTGGTGTGCCACAAGGATCTCTTCTGGGACCACCGCTGTTTGTCATTTTTATAAATGACTTAGAAGCAGGTATAGGTGGATGGATTAGTAAATTTGCAGATGACACTAAAGTTGGTGGAGTAGTGGGCAGTTTGGAAGAATGTTACAGGTTGCAGGGGGACTTGGATAAACTGCAGAATTGGGCTGAGAGGTGGCAAATGGAGTTCAATGCAGCTAAACGTGAGGTGACTCACTTTGGGAAGAATAACAGGAAGGCAAAGTACTGGTTCAATGGAAAGATTCTTGGTAGTGTGGATGTGCAGAGGGATCTTGGACTCCATGTACATAGATCCCTGAAAGTTGCCACCCAGGTTGATAGTGCTGTTAAGAAGGTACAAGGTGTTAGGTTTCATTGGTAGAGGGATTGAGTTCCGGAGCCACAATATCATGCTGCAACTGTACAAAACGCTGGTGCGGCCTCACTTGGAATATTGTGTACAGTTCTGGTCGCCCCATTACAGGAAGGATGTGGAAGCACTGGAAAAGATGCAGCGGAGATTTACCAGGATGTTGTCTGGTCTGGAGGGAAGGTCTTGTGAGGAAAGGCTGAGTGACTTGGGTCTGTTCTCATTGGAGAGAAGAAGGCTGAGAGGGGATTTAATAGAGACATACAAAATGATCAGCAGATTAGATTGGGTAGACAGTGCAAGTCTTTTTCCTAGGATGACGATGTCAGCTTGTACGAGGGGGCATAACTACAAATTGAGGGGTGATAGGTTTAAGACAGATGTTAGAGGCAGGTTCTTTACGCAGAGAGTGGTAAGGGCATGGAATGCCCTGCCTGCCAATGTAGTTAACTCAGCCACATTAGGGAGATTTAAATAATCCTTGGATGAGCACATGGATGATGATGGGATAGTGTAGGGGGATGAGCTGAGAATAGTTCACAGATCAGCGCAACATCGAGGGTCAAAGGGCCTGTTTTGCACTGTATTGTTCTATGTTCTATGTTCTATATAAAATTACACTGAAAAACACACACACACACACACACACTCAGACATATACAAACTCACACTGAAAAACACACACAGATAAACTCACACTGAAACACACACACATTGAAACAGACACACGGATACAAACTCACACTGAAACACATATTGAAACACAGATATAAAATTACACTAAAACACACACTGACTAATAAAAACTCACACTGAAACACACATACTGTAACACAGATAAAAAGTTACACTGAAACACACACAGAAACAAACTCACACTGAAACACAGATATAAAATTACACTGAAACACACACAGACTGATACAAACACACTGAAACACACATACTGTAACACAGATAAAAACTTACACAGAAACACACACACACAAATACAAACTCACACTGAAACATACATATTAAAACACACACACTGAAACACACAAATACACACACACACACAGATGCAAACTTACACAGAAACACACAAACTCACACTGAAACACGCATACTATTTCAAACTCACACTGAAACACACACACTGAAACATGGATATAAAATTACACTGAAACACACATGAACACACACATATAAACACTAAAGCACAATGACTGAAACCTCAATCTAAAATTACACAGAAACACACATGCACAGATACAAACTCACACTGAAACACACACACACACAGAAACACATCAAACACACACCACACACACAGACACACACAGAGAAACACACCACACACACACACACACAGAGAAACACACCACACACACACACACACACAGACACACACAGAAACACACACACATACACACACACACAATTCCACACTGGAACACACAATCACTCACTGAACACACGTACAGAAACACACACACTGAAACACAGATATAAAATTACACAGAAACACACACATACAAAGAAACACGTAAACACACACACACTGATACAAACTCGCACTGAAACAAACATACTGAAACACACACACTGAATCTCACACACTGAAACACACACACACAGAAACACACACACAAACTCACACTGGAACACACACTCACTCACTGAAACATATACGCTCACACACAGACTGAAATACATACCCTCACAGAATGAAGCACACACACAGAAACATACACACAGAAACACAGATAAAAAATTACACTGAAACACACACACACAAACACCGATGCAAATTCATACTGAAGCACATAGATACACAGATACAAACATACACTGAAACAAACAAACTCACAGTGAAACACACATACTCTCACTGAAACACGTACACTCACATAGACACACACACTGAAGCACATACCCACATACACTGAAACATGCGCACACTGATACAAAATCACACTGAAACACGGATATAAAATTACACTGAAACACACACACACAGACATACACAGGTACAAACTTACACAGAACACATACACTGAAACACAAAGACTGAAACACAAAGACTGAAAAAAACAGACTGAAACCCAGATCTAAAATTACACTGAAAACACAGACACAAACTCACTGAAACACACACACACATGCACACACTGAAACATACACACTGATACAAACACACATTGAATCACACACACTGAAACACAGATATAAAATTACACACACACACACATGCGTGCACACACTGAAACAGATACAAACTCACACTGTAACACACACTGAAACACACACACCCACTCACTGAAACACACACACACTGACTGAAACACATACATACATACACACACATAGAAACACACACAGACAGAGAAACACACACAAACAGAAACACACTCACTCACACATGCACATAGAAATGCACTCCCTCACACACACATATATGCACATAAACACACTCCCTCACACACACACCCACACTCAGAAACACACTCCCTCACACACACACAGAAACACACTCCCTCACACACACACACACCCACACAAACACACTCCCTCACATACACATATATGCACATAAACACACTCCCTCACACACACACCCACACTCAGAAACACACTCCCTCACACAGACACAGAAACACACTCACTCACAGAAACACACACAGAAACACATTCCCTCACACACACATATATGCACATAAACACACTCCCTCACACACACATATATGCACATAAACACACCCTCACACACACCCACACACATAAACACACTCCCTCACACACACATATATGCACATAAACACACTCCCTCACACACACACCCCCACACACAGAAACACACTCTCTCACACACACACACAGAAACACACTCCCACACACACACACAGAAACACACTCCCTCACACACACAGAAACACACTCCCTTACACACACACCCACACTCAGAAACACACTCCCTCACACAGACACAGAAACACACTCACTCACAGAAACACACACAGAAACACATTCCCTCACACACACATATATGCACATAAACACACTCCCTCACACACACATATATGCACATAAACATACCCTCACACACACCCACATAAACACACTCCCTCACACACACATATATGCACATAAACACACCCACACACATAAACACACTCCCTCACACACACATATATGCACATAAACACACTCCCTCACACACACACCACCACACACAGAAACACACTCTCTCACACACACACACAGAAACACACTCCCACACACACACACAGAAACACACTCCCTCACACACACAGAAACACACTCCCTCACACACACACACCCACACACAGAAACACACTCACTCACACACACACAGAAACACACTCCCTCACACACACACACACAGAAACACACTCCCTCACACCCACACCCACACACAGAAACACACTCCCTCACACACACACACAGAAACACACTCCCACACACACACACACACAGAAACACACTCCCTCACACACACACACAGAAACACACTCCCTCACACCCACAGCCACACACAGAAACACACTCACTCACACACGCACAGAAACACACTTCCTCACACACACACACCCACACACAGAAACACACTCACTCACAGAAACACACACAGACACAGATACACATTCCCTCACACACAGACACAGAAACACACACACACACAGAAACATACTCCCTTACACCCACACACAGAAACACACTCCCTCACACACACACCCACACACAGAAACACACTCACTCACAGAAACACACCCACAGAAACACACTCCCTCACACACACACCCACACAAAGAAACACACTCACTCACAGAAACACACACAGACACAGAAACACACTCACTCACACACAGGCACAGAAACACACTCACATACACACACAGAAACACACACACATAGAAACGCACTCACTCACACACGACACACACAGTGCACACACACACAGATACAAACTCACACTCAGACACTGATATTCATACACTTATTCGGACACACACATATTCGCGCAAACTCCGTCATACACACAACCACCTTTACACATTCTCTTGCACATGCACTGAGCTGCACACATACACACTAATTCACACTCACCTGGATAAAATGTGATGCTAATAATAGAATCAGAAAATCAAAGAGAGAACAAGGCACGATGAAAGAAAAGGAGAGAGAGAGCGGGAGACTGGTAGGAGAATGAGAAGAAAAGATGTGAGAAATGGGGAGTGAAGAAGAGTGAGGCAGGAGGAATGGACAGTAGGGTAGAGATCAAATGGGAAGAGGTGCAGGAGAGAGCATGAAATAGAGGCAGAAAGAGAGAAAGAGGGAGATAGAATGAGGGAGAGGGCAGAGGGAGAAACAAAGAGAAAGATAGAGAGAGATGGTCAGAGAGGGTGATCTGTGAGAATCTGTAGCCAGTGGCAATGACTGTATTTGTCAGTGCTGTTAATCCCATGTAACTGTGAGGAAATCTGGAGGTGGCCCAATCCCTCAACGCCTTAGGCTTGGTCTGCGTTGAACTAAAATTAAACTTGCACCTGGAGCATTAACAGGCAAATTAAAGGGATTGTTCTGCACAACTGAGTCATTTCTAAATATCCTTTATAAACATTAAACCAATTGCAGTGTCAGCAAAAGCTCGTGGCTAATTACTTCAGGAGGGTGCTGGAGGGGGCAAATCCTCCCGAGAGAGAGGGAGAGGGGGGATCCCCCAGAGAGGGAGGGAGAGGGTTGTGTCTCCCAGAGAGGGAGGGAGAGGGGTCAATCCTCCAGAGAGGGAGGGAGAGGGGTGTGTCTCCCAGAGAGGGAGGGAGAGGGGCGTGTCTCCCAGAGAGGGAGGGAGAGGGGCCAATCCTCCAGAGAGGGAGGGAGAGGGGCCAATCCTCCAGAGAGGGAGGGAGAGGGGCAGACTCACCAGAGGGGGAGTGGTAGACCTTCTGTCGGGTTTGGTCAAACTCTCCAGGGGACGGGGTGGGGAGAGGGAGGGGTAGACCTTAGTCGATGGGGAGAGGCATTCCCTCCAGTAGCTCTTGTCTGTTGAAGTCCAATCACTCATCCCTTTCCTGGCTTTCACTGACATGGGTGTAACGCTGACCCCCTTCCCCTCACACTCACAGACTTCTCATTGTCCCTGTCTTCCCCAAAACCCATTCTTCCAACACCCAGTCCCCTTTCTCTCTTTCCCTCTCCCAATTCCCTTTTCCAAGTTGCACCCTATCATTCCCCAAACCCCTGACTACACTCTCCTGTTCGCAGACCCCCATTTCCCAGGACTCCTTCTCCCCTCTGAGCCCTATCCCAGGGTATGGCTGTGGTAAGGCAGCTGCAGATTGCTGGGGGGGGGATCCCCCTAATCACCCACCCCAACTCTGCCCCCCCACCCCAGACCCCACCCTCAGCCCTACAACAGCTCATTGTTTGTCAGGAAAACAAACTCAAGGGTTGTCTCACTGTCGCACCCTCTGTAGTTCCATACCAGGGACCTGTCACCATGACAAATCATCAATCATGAATCATTTGTGTTTGTTTTAAGCTCAAAACTAGGATTGAAAATCCCTGGGAAGTGTTTGCAACTCCTGCTCTGTTGTCTGTTCCATCCTGTCAGCTCTTGTCTGTTGGTACCAATTATTTTCCTTCAGTTTCACTTTTCTCTGCTATGTCGCTCTGTGTGTGTGGGGCCTGGAACATTCTAGAAATTCCCAGCCAACCAATTCATCCCATCCCACCAACTGCAAACCCACCCGACAAATGGACAAAAAGCTTGCATTTATCTAGTATTTTGACATACTCAAACACCCCAAGATTCATCTACACAGGGATCTGGGAATCCTTGTCCATGAATCACAAAAATCTAGCAACTAAGTTCAGTGGGTAATAGAGTGTGTGACTGTAAAAGCACAAGCAGATCAGGCAGCATCTGAGGAGCAGGAGAATCGATGTTTCAGGCATAAGCCCTTCATCAGGAATGATGCTTGAGATGTCAATTCTCCTGCTGCTCGGATGCTGCCTGACCTGCTGTGCTTTTCCAGCACCACACTCTCGACTCTGATCTCCAGCATCTGCAGTCTTCACTTTCTCCCTGTGGGTAATAGGGAAGGCAAATGGAATGTTGAGTTTTAATTTTAAAGGGAATAAAATGTAGAAACAGAAAGCTTTTACTAAAACTATACAAGACATTAATCAGAGCCCAGCTGGTATACTGTGAACAGGATTGGGTCCCTTATCTAAGGAAAGATAGACTGACGTTGGGGGGCAGTCGGTTTACTCGGCTGATCCCGGGGATTGAGGGACTGTCTTATGAGGGGAGGGTGAGGAGGTTGGGTCCGTACTCAATGGAGTTTATAAGAATGAGAGGACTTTTATTGAAACATAAAATGTTTTTAGGGGACTTGACAGGGAGATACGGAGAAGTTGTTTCCCCTTGTGGGAGATTCTAGAACCAGAGAGCATCATCTCAGACAAAGGGATCGCACATTGAAGACAGAGATGAGTAGGACTGTCTTCTGTCAGAGGCGAGTGAATGCGGAATTCATTACCACTGAGGGCTATCGAGGATAAGTTGTTAAGTGTGTTCAAGGCTGAGGTAGAGAGATTTTTTTTAAGCAGGAAGAGGAATTGAGGGTTAAAGGCAGGAAAATGGAGTTGAGGATAATCAGATTAGCCACGATCTCAGTGAATGACAGAGCAGACTCAATGGGCTGAATGGCCTGTCGCTGCTTCCATTTCTTATGGTCTTAACTGATTCTTCTGGAAGCAATAAGTGACTGGCTGTGTAATCCACAGACCTAAACTCAGATGAAGTTAAATTATCCAAATCATCCAAAAGGAAATAGCTGGCGGTGATGTTAATCATAAAACAACTGGATCCTCTGAAATTTCCATCTGGTTCAGTCATGTCCCTCAAGGAAGGAATCCACCAATTACCCAACCTGGCAATGTAAGTGTACTCTCGAATGGCCAACCAAACCACTTCATGGCATTCAGAAAGGGCCAACCTTCTCAGGGGCAATTAGGGAAGGGCAGCAAAGTCCACATCCTCCCCTGAAAGCAAGAAAGGTAAACACAGAGATATCGGCAATAAGTAACCAACAGCTTAATCAAAGAGATCAGCTTGAGGAACTTCATAAAGCAAGAGAGAGAGGTGCAGAGACTTTGGGAAGAGATTCCAAAGACTGAAGCTGAGGCAGCTCACAGCTTGACTGATAGTGAAATTATGGAATTCAGGAATTCTCCAACACAGGAACTGACGGAATGCGGAGAGCACATGGAGGAGAATAGGGCTGAAGGAGGCTCCGGAGATAAGGATGAACAGAGTAATGGAGCGATTTCAAAATGTGCAACTGAGAATTCTTCAAAATATGGGGTTGCCCAGTTTAACTTCTGGCTTCAATTTTCTATGCATTGGTGTCTTTGCATGTGTGACCACTGTAATTATCTCCTCTTTCTGCTTCTGGATATAAGCTACAGTCTTACAGATTCACATTCTTTCGTCATGGCAGTGTATTGCCTATGTCTGTGAGGCTTCATTGTTGCATAACACTAACACTGATTTGAGGTATTGACTGTATGACTTACACACTGTGTTGATTTGTGACGTGCCTGTTTAGAGATCCCATACATAATAAAGTGAATGCGTTTTGCTGAAAATAGGATTGGGCTTCTTTAATGATTATCTGTCAGTCAATCCAGTCTCTACTTCCATCATGAGAAGTTTTCTCCAAAGTTTGATCTTCCTTGGACTTATCTGACAAAGAGTCATTAGTAACTCAAACAACAAGTCTGTATCATTTGTATTCTGATTTCAAAATCTTCATAATTATAGTTTATAACCAACCTACAGAGCTCATTAATGAAATCATTTATGAATGTCCTGGAGGCTGAATTTTTCTGTTAGATTTTGCCCCTTCCAGAATTTGGAGTAATTTGCTGACACCAGTACTTCTTTCTCTGGTGAGTCTTAGTGTCATTCCAATTATTAATGGTGGAAACCACAAGAAAGTCTTAACAAGAGTCACTTGGATTACATAAAGCAATATGTGTTCTTACATGATAGCAATAGAAACACTTCACTTTAATCAGTTCAGTGGATTACAACAGTCAAGAAACAAAATGTTATTTCACATTCCATGAGGGTCAGAACTGAGGAGGTGGACACTGTGGGAGGGTCAGTGCTGAGGGGGCATCACACTGTCGGAGGGTCAGCACTGAAGAAGTGCCGCACTGTTGGAGGGTCAGCACTGAGGGAGTGCCGCACTGTCGGAGGGTCAGTACTGAGGGAGTGGGCACTGTCGGAAGGTCAGCACTGAGGGAGTGGGCACTGTCGGAGGGTCAGCACTGAGGGAGTGCTGCACTGTCGGAGGGTCAGCACTGAGGGAGTGCCGCACTGTCGGAGGGTCAGCACTGAGGGAGTGTCATACTGTTGGAGGGTCAGTGCTGAGGGAGCGCTACACTGTCGGAGGGTCAGCACTGAAGGAGTGCTGCACTTTTAGAGGGGACGTTAATCTAAGGCCCTATCTGCCTGTATAGAGGGGAAGTAAACAATCCCATGATCATGAACTGAAGAGAAGATACACTTTGATCAGGATATATTTCTCAAGTATTATCATTCAAAAACAGGGTATATCAGTGTGACTGTGGGACATTGCATTTAAATGTAAATATTACAAAACCGAGTTACAATTGGCTGGGGAGTTAAAATGAATGTGGTGTGTATGAAGGTGCCAAAGAAATGTTTGTTTTTCTAAACCCCCTAAGGGAGTACAGAAGGTGTAAGGCAATCAGAGGGAGTGGATGTCTGTCTACAAGTGTTCTCTTGTCTGTCACTGGAGTGAGCAGTTTAATGTCACTCGTGTGTCAGGCCAGCAGCAAACGTGTGGAACGAAGAGAGACATCAAGCCTAGGAATGGCCTGGGAATCAGTGCTCAGGTGAGAGACAGAGAGTGACAAGCCCTCACGTGTTATGTGTGAGTGTGTGAGAGAGTCTGGGCAGCAGGCAGGGTAAGATGGGAGGGCCTGGCTAATCGAAGCACTTACTCAAGACTATAGGACATGTTAGGACAAACTATATTCCCTCCAGCACAAACAGGATGTCTTCACAACAAAAGCACAAAGTTTCTGCGAAACTTGCATTTTCACAAAGTTCAGGCCAATCATACCAGCTGCAACTTTCCAGGTGTGTGTCAAACATCAGGAGATGAGAAACCAGCTCAGCACTCAGGAGCAATACCTGATAGCCAGAGGCTTACAGACTGGAATCTAATCGAGGGTTCAGGGAGTTTTTATACCAAACAACGGATACTGGGAGGGAGTTCCAGACTGGAATCTAATCGAGGGGTTCAGGGTGGTTTATATACAGAATAACAGATACCCGGGAGGGAGTTACAGACTGGAATCTAATCGAGGGGTTCGGGGTAGTTTATATACAGAATAACAGATACCCGGGAGGGAGTTACAGACTGGAATCTAATCGAGGGGTCCGTGGTGGTTTATATACAGAATAACAGATACCCCGGGAGGGAGTTACAGACTGGAATCTAATCAAGGGGTTCGGGGTGGTTTATATACCAAATGACAGATACCCTGGAGGGAGCTCCAGACTAGAATCCAATCAAGGGGCTCGGGGTGGTTTATATACAAAATAACAGGTACCTGGGAGGGAGTTACAGACTGGAATCTAATCAAGGGGTTTGGAGTGGTTTATATACAGAGTAACAGATACCCAGGGAGGGAGTTACAGACTGGAATCTAATCAAGGGGTTTGGAGTAGTTTATATACAAAACAATGGATACCCGGGAGGTAGTTACAGACTGGAATCTAATCGAGGGGTTCGGGGTGGTTTATATACCAAGTAACAGATACCCCGGGAGGGAGTTACAGACTGGAATCTAATCGAGGGGTTCGGGGTGGTTTATATACAGAATAACAGATACCCTGGAGGGAGCTCCAGACTAGAATCTAATTGAGGGGCTCGGGGTGGTTTATATACAGAATAACAGATACCTGGGAGGGAGTTACAGACTGGAATCTAATCAAGGGGTTTGGAGTGGTTTATATACAGAGTAACAGATACCCAGGGAGGGAGTTACAGACTGGAATCTAATCAAGGGGTTTGGAGTGGTTTATATACCAAGTAACAGATACCCCGGGAGGGAGTTACGACTGGAATCTAATCGAGGGGTCCGTGGTGGTTTATATACAGAATAACAGATACCCTGGGAGGGAGTTACAGACTGGAATCTAATCGAGGGGTTCAGGGTGGTTTATATACAGAATAACAGATACCCGGGAGGGAGTTACAGACTGGTATCTAATCGAGGGGTTCGGGGTGGTTTATATACCAAGTAACAGATACCCCGGGAGGGAGTTACAGACTGGAATCTAATCGAGGGGTTCAGGGTGGTTTATATATACCAAGTAACAGATACCCCGGGAGGGGGTTACAGACTGGAATCTAATCGAGGGGTTCGGGGTGGTTTATATATACCAAGTAACAGATACGCCGGGAGGGGGTTACAGACTGGAATCTAATCGAGGGGTTCGGGGTGGTTTATATACAGAATAACAGATACCCGGGAGGGAGTTACAGACTGGAATCTAATCGAGGGGTTCGGGGTGGTTTATATACCAAGTAACAGATACCCCGGGAGGGAGTTACAGACTGGAATCTAATTGAGGGGTTGGGGGTGGTTTATATACCAAGTAACAGATACCCCGGGAGGAAGTTACAGACTGGAATCTAATCGAGGGGTTTGGGGTGGTTTATATACCAAATAACGGATACCCGGGAGGGAGTTACAGACTCGAATCTAATCAAGGGGCTCGGGGTGGTTTATATACAGAGTAACAGGTACCTGGGAGGGAGTTACAGACTGGAATCTAATCAAGGGGTTTGGAGTGGTTTATATACAGAGTAACAGATACCCAGGGAGGGAGTTACAGACTGGAATCTAATCAAGGGGTTTGGAGTAGTTTATATACAAAACAATGGATACCCGGGAGGTAGTTACAGACTGGAATCTAATCGAGGGGTTGGGGGTGGTTTATATACCAAGTAACAGATACCCCGGGAGGGAGTTACAGACTGGAATCTAATCGAGGGGTTCGGGATGGTTTATATACAGAATAACAGATACCCTGGAGGGAGCTCCAGACTAGAATCTAATTGAGGGGCTCGGGGTGGTTTATATACAGAACAACAGATACCTGGGAGGGAGTTACAGACTGGAATCTAATCAAGGGGTTTGGCGTGGTTTATATACAGAGTAACAGATACCCAGGGAGGGAGGTACAGACTGGAATCTAATCAAGGGGCTTGGAGTGGTTTATATACAGAACAATGGATACCCGGGAGGTAGTTACAGACTGGAATCTAAACGAGAGGTTCGGGGTGGTTTATATACCAAGTAACAGATACCCCCGGGAGGGAGTTACAGACTGGAATATAATCGAGGGGTCCGTGGTGGTTTATATACAGAATAACAGATACCCGGGACGGAGTTACAGACTGGAATCTAATCGAGGGGTTCCGGGTGGTTTATATACAGAATAACAGATACCCGGGAGGGAG
This sequence comes from Chiloscyllium plagiosum, assembly GCF_037043375.1. Taxonomy (NCBI): domain Eukaryota; kingdom Metazoa; phylum Chordata; class Chondrichthyes; order Orectolobiformes; family Hemiscylliidae; genus Chiloscyllium; species Chiloscyllium plagiosum. Next base: position 5,181,271 of record NW_028270159.1, on the reverse strand, counting down.
TTACAGACTGGAATCTAATCGAGGGGTTCGGGGTGGTTTATATACCAAATAACAGATACCCCGGGAGGGAGTTACAGACTGGAATCTAATCGAGGGGTTCAGGGTGGTTTATATACCAAGTAACAGATACCCCGGGAGGGAGTTACAGACTGGAATCTAATCGAGGGGTTGGGGGTGGTTTATATACAGAATAACAGATACCCGGGAGGGAGTTACAGACTGGAATCTAATCGAGTGGTTGGGGGTGGTTTATATACAGAATAACAGATACCCGGGAGGGAATTACAGACTGGAATCTAATCGAGGGGTTAGGGGTGGTTTATATACCAAGTAACAGATACCCCGGGAGGAAGTTACAGACTGGAATCTAATCGAGGGGTTCGGGGTGGTTTATATACCAAATAACGGATACCCGGGAGGGAGTTACAGACTCGAATCTAATCTAGGGGTTCGGGGTAGTTTATGTACCGAATAACGGATACCCCTGAGGGAGTGACAGACTGGAATCTAATCAAGGGGTTCGGGGTGGTTTATATACAGAATAACAGATGCCCAGGTTGGGAGTTACAGACTGGAATCTAATCGAGGGGTTCGGGGTGATTTATATACCAAGTAACAGATACCGGGAGGGAGTTCCAGACTAAAATCTAATCAAGGGGTTCGGGGTGGTTTATATACCAAATAACAGATACCCTGGAGGGAGCTCCAGACTAGAATTTAATTGAGGGGCTCGGGGTGGTTTATATACAGAATAACAGATACCTGGGAGGGAGTTACAGACTGGAATTTAATCAAGGGGTTTGGAGTGGTTTATATACAGAGTAACAGATACCCAGGGAGGGAGTTACAAACTGGAATCTAATCAATGGGTTTGGAGTGGTTTATATACAGAACAGTGGATACCCGGGAGGGAGTTACAGACTGGAATCTAATCGAGGGGTTCGGGGTGATTTATAAACAGAATAACAGATACCCCGGGAGGGAGTTACAGACTGGAATCTAATCGAGGGGTCCGGGGTGGTTTATATACAGAATAACAGATACCCCGGGAGGGAGTTACAGACTGGACTCTAATCGAGGGGTTCGGGGTGGTTTATATACCATGTAACAGATACCCCGGGAGGGAGTTACAGACTGGAATCTAATCGAGGGGTTCGGGGTGGTTTATATACCAAGTAACAGATACCCCGGGAGGGAGTTACAGACTGGAATCTAAACAAGGGGTTGGGGGTGGTTTATATACAGAATAACAGATACCCGGGAGGGAGTTACAGACTGGAATCTAATCGAGGGGTTGGGGGTGGTTTATATACAGAATAACAGATTCCCGGGAGGGAGTTACAGACTGGAATCTAATCGAGGGGTTCGGGGTGGTTAATATACCAAGTAACAGATCCCCCGGGAGGGAGTTACAGACTGGAATCTAATCGAGGGTTTCGGGGTGGTTTATATACCAAATAACGGATACCCGGGAGGAAGTTACAGACTCGAATCTAATTGAGGGGTTCGGTGTGGTTTATATACCAAGTAACAGATACCCCGGGAGGGAGTTCCAGACTGGAATCTAATCGAGGGGTTCAGGGTGGTTTCTATACAGAATAACAGATGCCCTGGAGGAAACTCCAGACTAGAATTTAATTGAGGGGCTCGGGGTGGTTTATATACAGAATAACAGATACCCGGGAGGGAGTTACAGACTGGAATCTAATCGAGGGGTTGGGGGTGGTTTATATACAGAATAACAGATACCCGGGAGGGAGTTACAGACTGGAATCTAATCGAGGGGTTCGGGGTGGTTAATATACCAAGTAACAGATACCCCGGGAGGGAGTTACAGACTGGAATCTAATCGAGGGTTTCGGGGTGGTTTATATACCAAATAACGGATACCCGGGAGGAAGTTACAGACTCGAATCTAATTGAGGGGTTCGGTGTGGTTTATATACCAAGTAACAGATACCCCGGGAGGGAGTTCCAGACTGGAATCTAATCGAGGGGTTCAGGGTGGTTTATATACAGAATAACAGATGCCCTGGAGGGAACTCCAGACTAGAATTTAATTGAGGGGCTCGGGGTGGTTTATATACAGAATAACAGATACCTGGGAGGGAGTTACAGACTGGAATCTAATCAAGGGGTTTGGAGTGGTTTATATACAGAGTAACAGATACCCAGGGAGGGAGTTACAGACTGGAATCTAATCAAGAGGTTTGGAGTGGTTTATATACAGAACAATGGATACCCGGGAGGGAGTTACAGACTGGAATCTAATCGAGGGGTTCGGGGTGGTTTATATACAGAATAACAGATACCCAGGGAGGAGTTCCAGACTGGAATCTAATCGAGGGGTTCGGGACGGTTTATATAAAGAACAATGGATACCCGGGAGGGAGTTACAGACTGGAATCTAATCGAGGGGTTTGGGGTGGTTTATATACCAAGTAACAGATACCCCGGGAGGGAGTTACAGACTGGAATCTAATCGAGGGGTTCGGGGTGGTTTATATACCAAGTAACAGATACCCCGGGAGGGAGTTACAGACTGGAATCTAATCGAGGGGTTCAGGGTGGTTTATATACAGAATAACAGATACCCGGGAGGGAGTTACAGACTGGACTCTAATCGAGGGGTTGGGGGTGGTTTTTTTACCAAGTAACAGATACCCCGGGAGGGAGTTACAGACTGGAATCTAATCGAGGGGTTCGGGGTGGTTTATATACCAAGTAACAGATACCCTGGGAGGGAGTTACAGACTGGAATCTAATCGAGGGGTTGGGGGTGGTTTATATACAGAATAACAGATACCCGGGAGGGAGATACAGACTGGAATCTAATTGAGGGGTTCGGGGTGGTTTATATACCAAGTAACAGATACCCCGGGAGGGAGTTACAGACTGGAATCTAATCGAGGGGTTGGGGGTGGTTTATATACAGAATAACAGATACCCTGGGAGGGAGTTACAGACTGGAATTTAATCGAGGGGTTCGGGGTGGTTTATATACCAAATAACGGATTCCCGGGAGGGAGTTACAGACTCGAATCTAATCTAGGGGTTCGGGGTAGTTTATTTCCCGAATAACGGGTACCCCTGAGGGAGTGACAGACTGGAATCTAATCAAGGGGTTCGGGGTGGTTTATATACAGAATAACAGATGCCTAAGTTGGGAGTTACAGACTGGAATCTAATCGAGGGGTTCGGGGTGGTTTATACACAGAATAACAGATACCGGGAGGGAGTTCCAGACTAAAATCTAATCAAGGGGTTCGGGGTGGTTTATATACCAAATGACAGATACCCTGGAGGGAGCTCCAGACTAGTATCTAATTGTGGGGCTCGGGGTGGTTTATATACAGAATAACAGATACCGGGAGGGAGTTCCAGACTAAAATCTAATCGAGGGGTTGGGGGTGGTTTATATACCAAATGACAGATACCCTGGAGGGAGCTCCAGACTAGAATCTAATTGAGGGGCTCGGGGTGGTTTATATACAGAATAACAGATACCCAGGGAGGGAGTTACAGACTGGAATCTAATTGAGGGGCTCGGGGTGGTTTATATACAGAATAACAGGTACCTGGGAGGGAGTTACAGACTGGAATCTAATCGAGGGGTTTGGAGTGGTTTATATACAGAGTAACAGATACCCAGGGAGGGAGTTACAGACTGGAATCTAATCGAGGGGTTCAGGGTGGTTTATATACAGAATAACAGATACCCTGGGAGGGAGTTACAGACTGGAATCTAATTGAGGGGTTCGGGGTGGTTTATATACCAAGTAACAGATACCCCGGGAGGGAGTTACAGACTGGAATCTAATCGAGGGGTTCGGGGTGGTTTATATACCAAGTAACAGATACCCCGGGAGGGAGTTACAGACTGGAATTTAATCGAGGGGTTGGGGGTGGTTTATATACAGAATAACAGATACCCTGGGAGGGAGTTACAGACTGGAATTTAATCGAGGGGTTCGGAGTGGTTTATATACCAAATAACGGATTCCCGGGAGGGAGTTACAGACTCGAATCTAATCTAGGGGTTCGGGGTAGTTTATATACCGAATAACGGATACCCCTGAGGGAGTGACAGACTGGAATCTAATCAAGGGGTTCGGGGTGGTTTATATACAGAATAACATATGCCCAAGTTGGGAGTTACAGACTGGAATCGAATCGAGGGGTTCGGGGTGGTTTATATACAGAATAACAGATACCGGGAGGGAGTTCCAGACTAAAATCTAATCAAGGGGTTCCGGGTGGTTTATATACCAAATGACAGATACCCTGGAGGGAGCTCCAGACTAGAATCTAATTGAGGGGCTCGGGGTGATTTATATACAGAATAACAGGTACCTGGGAGGGAGTTACAGACTGGAATCTAATCAAGGGGTTTGGAGTGGTTTATATATCAAATAACAGATACCCCGGGAGGGAGTTACAGACTGGAATCTAATCAAGGGGTTCGGGGTGGTTTATATACAGAATAGCAAATACCCAGGGAGGGAGTTCCTGACTGGAATCTAATCGAGGGGTTCGGTGTGGTTTATATACAGAATAACAGATACCCTGGGAGGGAGTTACAGACTGGTATCTAATCGAGGGGTCCAGGGTGTTTTATACACAGAATAACAGATACCCGGCTGGGAGTTACAGACTGGAATCTAATCGAGGGATTCGGGGTGGTTTATATACAGAATAGCAAATACCCAGGGAGGGAGTTTCAGACTGGAATCTAATCTAGGGGTTCGGTGTGGTTTATATACAGAATAACATATACCCAGGATATTCCCTCTGTTAACTCTGATTTCTCACCACACCTGCTGAGCTTTTCCAACAACTTCTGTTTTAGTTTATAATTTATCTCAGCTTGTGGAAATGTGGGTTAAGAATGAAGGTTTGAGCGAAAGGAGACAGTTTTTAATCTCGGAGGTTTCCTCTCTGACTCTGTATCTTTGAGAGACTCTTGGACCAAGCAAGAGCAGGTTTCATTACAGCCGTGATGCCCCCACAGTTCAATATCCCCAGCGCTAACAGGTCACCTCTGACCAATTGAGTGGGGAGGGCCAGAGCTGACAGGGTCTGGGTGTGAGATCAGGTTTCAACAGGAAGACAGGATCAAAGCCTGTGTAAAAACTGCTCCAACAATTAATCAGGAACCAATCGATTAGTGTTGGTTATCAATGACAGTGAGACAGCTGGGGCAGGAATGTCAGTGACAGGAGGGTGAGGGTGTGGGGTGTTGGGAGTAGGAGAAGGAGACGCCAGCAGAAAGAGACCCAGTCAACAGACCCTTCCTCCAATTGATCTGGTAAAGAACTTTGATCTAGTCAGGCAATTGGGCCGGAAGTGAGTGCATGAGTGTGTGTGTGTGTGAGAGAGAGTGTATGAGTGTGTGTGTGTGTGTGAGAGAGAGAGTGTATGAGTGTCTATGTGGGAGAGAGAGAGAATGAATGTGTGAGAGAGAGTGAGTGTGTGTGAGTGTGAGCGTGTGTGTGTATGAATGTGTGTGTGAGAGAGAATGAATGTGTGAGAGTGAATGAGTGCGTGTGAGTATGTGAGAGAATACGTGTGTAAGAATGCGTGTGTGTGTGTGAGAGAGAATGAATGTGTGAGAGAGTGCATGTGTGTGAGAATGCGTGTGTGTGAGTGTGTAGTGTTAGTGTGTATGTGAGAGTGAGTGTGTGTGTAAGAGTGAGTGTGTGTGTGAGAGAATGTGAGTGCGTGAGAGAGTGTGTGTGAGAGAATGTGTGTGTAAGAGTGAGTGTGCGTGAGAGTGTGTGTGAGTTTGCGTGAGAGAATGTGTGTGTGAGAGTTTGTGTGTGTGAGTGAGTGTGAGAGTGTGAATGAGTGAGTGTGTGTGAGTGAGTGAGAGCGTGTGTGTGAGAGACAATGGCTGTGAGTGTGTATGTGTGACAGTGTGTATGAGAGTTTATGTGTGAGTGTGATTATGTGTGTGAGCGTCTGTGAGTGTCTCTGAGTAAGAGTGTGTGTGTGAGAGAGAGAATGTGTGTGTGAGAGAGAGAGTGTGAGAGAGTGTGTGAGGGAGTGAATGTGTGAGGGAGTGAGTGTGTGTGTGCGCAAGTGTGTGTGTGAGAGTGTGTGTGCGTGTGAGTGTGTGCAAGTGTGTGTGTGAGAGTATGTGTGCATGTGAGTGTGTGAGAGAGAGTGTGTGTGAGAGAGAGTGTGAGAGAGCGTGTGAGGGAGTGAGTGTGTGTGTGCGCAAGTGTGTGTGTGTGAGAGTGTGTGTGAGCGTGTGTGAGAGAGTGTGTGAAAGTGAGTGTGTGTGCGCACGCGTGTGATGCATGGAGGGTGTGAAGTTGGGATGGGATGTGAGATGGAGCGGGGGTGTGAGAGAGTAGTGTGAAGTGTGTGGGAATGTTGGAATTGGGGGGAAGGGAGTGGGAGTGGGAGTGAGCTGTGTAGGAGAGTGGTCTTATATTTCTCTTTTGAATTGCTGCCAAGCCTCTTGCTCAGCTCCGGCTGCTGTCTGTCTGTGAGAACTTGGTGATGGGACAAAGGGCCCAATTGTCAGTGTCTCAGTACAGCTCAATACACACAGACACACACGTACAAACACAGATGCTCACACACACGCTCACTAACACACGCACACTCACTCACACACTCACACACACACATCGACGCAGTGACAAGGCAGTGAACAAGACTGGAGCTGATGCCTGTGAGTGCTGAAGGGACAGTTAGAACAATGGCAACATGTGACTCAATACCAGCACATTGTATTGAAATGTAGATGGGGAGGCAGGGGGCACATGGGGTCTGGTGTCAATTAAAATCCCCTTGTTCCCAGCAATTGCTCCTGGAGCATTTTTAGAAAGTGATGTAGCTATGTGAATGGATTCAGATCCCTGGGAGGCGAAAGCGAGCAAGAGACAGAGAGAGAGAGAGAGCAAGAGAGATGGTGGCGGGTGATGATGGAAGGATGTTTCACTCTGACACTGTCGTTTTTCTCTCTGTCTTTATTCATTTGGCTGCAGAGTGGGCACAGCTCCTGCCAGGTCACGCTGCGCCTGCTCTCACTGCCAGGTTTTGACCTCTGCATGTGCCCAGTGCACAACAACATCTCACTCCCGCAACTCATTGTCTCCGTGCCACACAAGATGTTGGCACTGCCAACAAGACATCCACAGAACAAGGCCGGTCTGAGCAGGATTTCCAAATGCAAAGGAAAGTTTCCATCAATATACAGGGCCTTTCATCAGCATAACATGGCCCACACTGCCGTGGCGTATTGTGGGAGATCCCACAACGAAACCGCCTGATGATTAAATAGATGGTGCTTTTCAGTGACGCTGGCCAAGAGATCAATACCACACGTGACTCCAGGCAGACCCCATCTGCCCTTCTTCAAATAATGGCCACAAGATTTCTTTCTCTGTCCAAGAAAAGTTACAGAGATATAAAGTCATACAGAATGGAAACAGACCCTTCGGTCTAACCAATCCATGCTGACCATGTTCCCAAACTTAAACGAATCTCACATGCCCACATTTGGCCCATATCCCTCCAAATGATTCTTATTCATGTACTAATCCAAATATCTTTTAAACATTGTAACTGTATCAGCATCTACCACTTCCTCTGGCAATTCATTCCAAACACGCACCACTCCTCAGCACTGACCCTCTGACAGTGCGGCACTCCCTCAGCACCAACCCTCCGACAATGCGGCACTCCCTCAGCACTGACCGTCCGACAGTGCCCACTCCCTCAGCACCGACCCTCCAACAGTGCGGCATTCCCTCAGCACCAACCCTCCGAGAGTGCAGCACTCCCTCAGCCCCGAACCTCTGACAGTGCGGCACCCCCTCAGCACCGACCCTCTGACAGTGCGGCACTCCCTCAGCACCGACCCTCTGACAGTGCGGCACTCCCTCAGCACTGACCCTCTGACAGTGTGGCACTTCCTCAGCACCGACCCTCTGACAGTGTGGCACTTCCTCAGCACTGACCCTCTGACAGTGCGGCACTCCCTCAGCACTGACCCTCTGACAGTGTGGCACTCCCTTAGCACCGACTCTCTGACAGTGCAACACTCCCTTGGCACCGACCCTCTGACAGTGCGGCACTCCCTCAGTACCAACCCTCTGACAGTTATATTCTAAAGCTGAATCTCCAGTCTGAGAGATGAGTGTGAATCCTTAAGCAGTGCTGTAAAACAGTGATACTGTAACACTGCAGGTGGGTGAATTTGTGGTGCCACGTTACAATTCCTCACTGTGGTTTCCTTCAGGTTTACACTCAGCTCCATCACCAACAAAAACCGCAGTGACCTGTCCCAGTGCTAATAAACTCGCTGTCAACCACAGAATTGTGCCCCTTCACTCGGCATTTCATCAGGAATATTATAGCCACTGGTTTGGCTATTTTCTGGGGGGGCCAGTGGTGGTGGAGGGGGAGCGGAGCTTGGATCCCTTTCCTCACTCTGTTACGGTCCCTGTAGAGGATCCTTTGATCCATTCCACACTGCTGTGATCGAGAAATCACACTTCATCTGAATGAGCCAATGGGAAGGGCAAAGATTGACAGGGGCCCCTGATTCTGACCTGGTAGCCCTGTTTTTAATTTGTTGTGCCCATCCCCAACTGCCCTTGATTTGAATGGCTTGATTGGTATTGCTGTGGGTCTGGAGAGTATTCTCATGGCTAAGGTGTTCATTGGATGGAGAGAGGGCAGGATCAGGGTATTGAGCTGGATGACCAGCTGTGTTCATGTTGAATGGCAGAACAGGCTTGAGGGGCCGAATGGCTACTACTGCTCCTATTTTCTTTGTTTCTATCAGATATATCTCAGCTCCAGCACATCTCTGCAGGAGTTCTTCAGGGTAATGTCCTAGGCCCGACCATCTTCAGCTGCTTCATCAATGACCTTCCCTCCATCATAAGGTCAGAAGTGGGCATGTTCACTGATGTTTGCACACTGTTCAGCACCATTCACAATTCCTCAGATACTGAAGCAGTCCATGTTCAAATGCAACAAGATCTGGACAAAATTGAGCTGACAAGGGGTAAGTAACATTCACACAATACAAATACCAGGCTATGACCATCACTAATAAGAAATAATCTAACCACCATCACTGAATCTCCAATTATCAACATCTTTTGGTTTATCAGTGACCAGAAACTCAACTGGACTCACCACATAAACACAGTGGCTACAAGAACAGGTCAGACACTAGGAATACTGCAGCAAGTAACTCCCTCCTGACTCCCCAAAGCCTGTCCACCATCCACAAGGCACAAGTCAGGAGTGTGATGGAATACTCCCCACTTGCCTGGATGGGGTCAGCTTCAACAACGCTCAAGAAGCTCGACACCATCCAGGATAAAGCAGCCTGTTTGATAGGCACCACATCCACAAACATTCATTCACTCTACCCCCAAAGCCGAGCAACAGCAGTGTGTGCTACTTTCAAGATGCACTGCAGAAATTCACCAAAGATCCTCAGATCTTCCAAACCCACCACCACTTCCATCTAGAAGGACAAGGGCAGCAGTTACATGGGAGCACCACCCCCTGAAAGTTCCCCTCCAAGCCACTCACTATCCTGACTTGGAAATATTTTGCCATTCCTTCAGTGTCACTGGCTCAAAATCCTGGAAGACCCTCCCTAAGGGCATTGTGGGTCAACATAAAGCACACAGACTGCAGAGGTTCAAGAAGACAACTCACCATCACCTTCTCAAGGGGCAACTAGGGACAGGCAATAAATGTTGGGCCCAGCCAGGAATTTTAAAAAGGTGCTAGATTCCGTAAAGAGCCTCCCTGACCCAGATCGGATCTCAATGATTGTCTTCAGGCTTCCCATTCTCAAGGCTGGCCTTAGAGACATTTCCCTTATCACCCAGTGCAGAGATGTTGTTACAGACCACTGGAGGGGATGGGACAGGCCCCTCCTAATTCTGAGGTAGAGATACAACTACTGTGCCACAAGAGCACTAATAGCTAGCTGTATATTCTAGATTTGGTGTTAAATGCAGGGCCATTAATTATTGGGACAGGAATCAAGCCCCTGTCACTGACCATTACTCTGGGTTTGTTGTTGCTAATCCTAGTGATATTACCATTACCCCATCACCTCCCTGTGGACAAGCATTGTTCCTAAGGTTGAGGGCAAGATTGTCTCCATGCAATACCTCTGCAGTCAACTGTCTGAAATAATTCGGTGTCTAACTTTGTATCTGGATAATGGTTAGGAAGGTATTGGAAATGTACAACTTGTTCCAAGCTCTAAACAACTGGGGAGTAGGAACAATAGATTTCTGTTGGCAAGGGATCTATTGGATTGAAGGGGAATGGAGCTGAGATACAGGACAGTCACTAGATTCTTGAATAATGGGATAGGTTCAGGTGATTGAATAGCCTCTTCCTACAGGAAATGAGATAAGCACGTGAGAGACAAGAGAATGGGAAGAGTTGATGAATGATTGAGCTTGAGATGATGGATTGAGAGGCAGGTCACTGCCCTACATAGAGCCCACTGAGTTTACCCCATCAAACTCCATGGTTGGAGTTATCAACACTCCATGGTGTTGATAATAAAGAACCTTTACTCTCCTGCAGCACCTGAGGATAAAGGGAGCAGAATCAATGATTGATATCGGGAAAGAAACTGGGCTGGTCACCTTGAAGGAAACAGACTTGCAGGATCACAGGGAGAGAGGAGGGCTGTGAAGCTGACTGGATTTGTCTACACAGAGCTAGCAAGGATACGCTGGGCAGAATTGATCAGTCCTGTGCTGTAATGATCCTATGGCCCTACATGTGAAACAGCAGATGGACTAACTGGTCTGTCTCTGGGCTGCATACTTCACATGATTCCATGTTATTAATGAACCTAACCCCAACTCTATGAGATGGAGCTGGATTTACTGTGCTATGCAGAGACTCTCTTAACCTCTCGGTTATTCAGAAGGATTTCAGGAGGGGACAGGTGGAACTATTTCTGTCTGTGTTTTTTGGGGAATTCCTGAAGCTGACAAGACATTCATTCCGATTTGCATTTCTTAGCAGACGGCCTGTCCATTCATGAGGATTGAAGAGAGCACCAGCTGGGAACTGAGAGATTGAGTGTCGAGTGGTGACCCACACATGATGCATAGTCCCTGCCCCAAATTGGACTTGTTTACACATTCAGGGAGTTTGGGGATGTTGTATTTCTTGGGGCTGTGCCACTGCAAAGGGCTGGATTCTGCTCTGACACATGGGTCTGTGGAATGGCAGGGGATGGCCTATCTCAGCAAATTTGCAGGCAGTGCTGGGAATCGGAGCTTCCTGCGAGCAAAGGGCAGCCTATAAAAAGTGTAAAGGAGGAAACACACACAAGATGCAACTTGCAAAAAATCAGGAGAATTCAGGGTATCTCAGGATGGTGACCCGTGGTCCAAGGAAGTGAATCAGGATATAACAGTGTCCTGAGGATAACAGCAAACAGGCAGAGAATATTGCTAAAGTGAGGCATAGGTTCGGAGGTTTTTGTTTTATAGTCACCAGGACTGGATGCAAGAAATCCAACTTAAAATGGAACACCAATTAATACAGCATGAGGAGAGGGTGCTGATTGGTGGGCAGGGAGATGGCACTGGATCTGCTAATGGCCAATCCTAGCTAATTATCTTCAGACTAGACTAGGCAGGCAAACAGATTCTGATTAGTGAGGGTGTTCCCATGGCGAATGTAGTCCTCTTTCATTGTCTCCTTAATCCTTTCTTAATAAAAAAACAAGGTGCAATTTGTTTTTATTCTTATCTGAACATCACTCACAAGTTTAGAATTTATTTTCCTTCAGCTGATTGGCTCTCTGGGCCATTTCACATTGTACAACATAGGCTGGGGGCCTGTAGTCACACATATGTCAGACTGGGTAGGTCAGATTCCCTCCCATAATGGGGATTAGTGACCTGGATGGGTTTTTATTGAAAATTGTTACGTGGTCACCACTAGGCTCACTTTTAATTCCAGATTCTTTTTATTGATTTCAAATGTTAACTATTTGCTATGTGGGATTTGAACCCAGGTCCCAGGAATATTAACATGGAACTTTGGATTAAAAGATCAGTGACATTACTCCTTCCTCTCCCTAAATCAGGGCCTGTGGACACAGACTTCCTACAAAAACCAGGGCTCTGTGTGTGTGACTATATATAGCTTCTTGTACAAGCAAATGAAATGCATCATGAGCCCCAATCTCGGATTGGTTTCTGGTATAATTCTTAAGCACCATCTGCTGTGGGGTGACACGGTGGCACAGTGGGTTAGCACTGCTGCCTCACAACACCAGGGTCCCAGGTTCGATTCCAGCCTAAGGCGACTGTCTGTGTGGAGTTTGCACATTCTCCCCATGTCTGCATGGGTTTCCTCCAGTGTTCCCATTTCCTCCCACAAAAGATGTAGGCCAGGTGAATTGGCCACACTAAATTACTCATTGTGATAGGTGAGGTTACTCTTCAGAGGGTCGGTGTGGACTGGTTGGGCCGAAGGGCCTGTTTCCATACTGTAGGGAATCTAATCTAATCTAAATGCTGTCCAATTGCAGAATCAATTCTAGTTCTGAACAATGATGCAGACAGTCAAAGGGTCATGTGTTTGATATGGCCGTGAATCCATGGGTATGTGGCCTCAGGAAGTTAGTGGTGCAGGATTGATTACACTGGGATAGTAATCCAGAACCTCCAGGCTAATGTTCTCGGGACATAAATTCAAATCCCACCAAGGCAGCTGGTGAAATTTGAATTCAATTCGAAAAATCTGGTTCGATGATAATGGGTTATCATTGATATTTGCTTACAAGTCAGTTACAGATTTTTATTTATGGGTAGCACAGTGGCGCAGTGGTTAGCACTGTTGCCTCACAGTACCAGGGTCCCAGGTTCGATTCCAGCCTCGAGCGACTGTCTGTGTGGAGTTTGCACATTCTCCCCGTGTCTGCGTGGGTTTCCTCCAGGTGCTCCGGTTTCCTCCCACAATCCAAAGATGTAGGCCAGGTGAATTGGCCACACTAAATTGCCTGTAGTGTTAGGTACATTAGACAGAGGGGAATGGGTCTGGGTGGGTTACTTTTCAGAGGGTTGGTGTAGACTGTTTCCGCACTGTAGGGAATCTAATCTAATCTAATCAAAATGCTAATCTCATGGTAACCATATATCCACAATCAATTCCTGTAAAAACCCATCTGGTTCACTAATCCACTTTAAGGATTACAGGTCCATAGAAATCTGGTTGACTCTTAACAGCTCTTTGGACAACTAGCAATAAGTAATAAATGCTGTCCTAGCCAGAGATGCCCACACAGTGGAGGTTCATTAACACAAGGAATGTCCCAAACGGTTAGGATCAGACACTGGTTACTTCATGGCAACTGACTCTCACAGGGCCCTTTAATGTTCTCCTGGCAAGTGGGTGTCATTGATAAAACTAACATTTGCTGCCCATCCCCAATTGCCCTTGAACTGAGTGAGTGTCTTGCTCAGTCATTTCAGAAAGTAGTAAAGAGTCATCACATTGGCTGTAGGTCTGGAGTCACGTGTAAGCCAGAGCAGTAAGGGTGACAGATTTCCTTCCCTGAAGGACATTAATAAACTAGATGGGTCTCTACAATCAATGTTAGTTACACTGTCACCAACACTAAGACCAGCTTTAAATTCCAGATTTATTCATTGAAATTAAATTCCACCAGTTTCTGTGAGTAGTGAACCCGGATTACTAGCTCAGTGATATTACTACCTAACCACTACCTTCTCCTGCACTGGCCCAGCGACAACTCCAGCAGCAATGGAAATGGGAGTAATTTGGAGTGGGTCAGTATGAGGAAAGGTCTGGTCAGCCAGGCTGACTGGGAGTCACCAGCTTTACCTGGACAAGTCCCACTGATTTCACAGCCTCCTGCCATTGGTCCATACTGCACTCACAACCAATCAGGGCTCCTTCAATGGCCAACTGTATATATTGAAGGTTGAAATCAATAGATTCTTGATCAGTCGGGGAATTAAGAGTGATGGGGAAAGGGTGGGAGTGTGGATATGACGAATGTTGGATCAGCCATGATCCTATTGAAGGTCGGAACAGGCTCGGGTAGCTGAATGGCCTTCTCCTGTTCCTATTTCTTGTGGTCTGATGGAGTGGGTGAAATTGACTGTCAGTTAAACATAATCACCATCCAAAGGTATCCAAATGTGTTTTGATGTGGTGACGCCTTTTCTCACTGCAGTATTTCAGAGTTCCTGAAGACTCCTGGTCAATCCAGGAGGAGTCAGCAACAGTCATTTGGACAGGGCTGTATTTACTGAGGTTGTCTCTTCCTGTCTTTTGTTGCCTCTGTCCCTTTCTCCCTCTCCCTCCCCTCTTCTCTCACTTGCTACTGTCACCCTGTTTGGATCCTCTGCTTGAATTCAGTTGATTGATGTGTTCCTCCAGATGTGCTGGGAAAATGCTGCTCCGTGCCAGCCAGGAGGTATATTGGGGTTCAGAATGCAGAGCCACTTCCCCTCTGCTTATTTCTCACCTGCTCACATTTCCCCGGCTGCCGTCGGGCCCACAGCTTGTCTTACTCCAGTGCAAGTCAGACACTTCCGCAATGTCAACTGATACTCAGGCCACTGGGTTCATCAGTGTGCAATTCAATAGTGGTTTTAATAGTCCCTGCTACACTCTCTCTCACACACAGACACACACACAGACACACACACACAATTACATACTTACACACAGACATACACACGCAGACACACACCCACAGAAACAGACACACAATCACATACTTACACAAAGACACATACACACAGACACACACCCACAGAAACAGACACACAATCTCACAGACATACAATCACACACACAAGACATTCACACACAATATACATACAGAGACAGACATGCAAACAGACAGACACACAGGCACACACCAAGTCACACAAACACACACAGATGTGGATGCAAAGATATGTATTCTCTCTCTCTCATTCACATACGCACACAGAGAGACATGTACTCACACAAAGAGATTTGCATACACAGGTACACGTTTATGTACATTAATTTGCACACACACAAACACACGTGTGTACACAGACATATATTTATGAGCACAAAAACACATACATCACCCACACAGATGTACACACACCCCTCACACACACACAGATACACAGGTATACACACATGCATTCACATAAAAACACAAACACACACAAACTCAGACACACAGACCCACACACACCCCACGCATATAGACAAGCTCACACATACACACAAACACTCACAGACTTCTCCAAACGAAGGAGCAGCGCTCCAAAAGCTTGTGATTTCAAATAAATCTTTTGGACTATAACATGGTGTCACGTATCGTCTGACCTTGTCCACCCGAGTCCAACACCAGCACCTCTACATAATAACACACAAAGACAGACACACTGAACACAAAGATGCACATCTCCAGGTTTCTATAATTCCGACGCCTTGAACATTTCCTGTAATCACTCCAGCAACTGATAAATCCATCTGCTTCCGAGGCTTCTAAGTTCTGGAAATTCCTCTCCATCTTTCGATTATTCCTGTCTAATGCTCCTTCAATCCTCTGTTTCTGCCAAGCTGTTGTCACCTGTCCCAAATATCACTTCATACAATTCAGTGTCATATTCTGAAGTTGCTGAGGACCTGGTATGCCTTTTGAAGTACAACTTAAATGCATGGGGAGGTGGGTAGTGATTTGATACTGAAGTCAGTGTGAGTGGGACTGTACCCCAGTGAGAGTCAGTGTGTGTGGGACTGTACCCCAGTGAGAGTCAGTGTGTGTGGCACTGTACCCCAGTGAGAGTCAGTGTGTGTGGGACTGAACCCCAGTGAGAGTCAGTGTGTGTGGGACTGTACCCCAGTGAGAGTCAGTGTGTGTGGGACTGTACCCCAGTGAGAGTCAGTGTGAGTGGGACTGTACCCCAGTGAGAGTCAATGTGAGTGGGACTATACCCCAGTGAGAGTCAGTGTGTGTGGGACTGTACCCCAGTGAGAGTCAGTGTGAGTGGGACTGTACCCCAGTGAGAGTCAGTGTGAGTGGGACTGTACCCCAGTGAGAGTCAGTGTGTGTGGGACTGTACCCCAGTGAGAGTCAGTGTGTGTGGGACTGTATCCCAGTGAGAGTCAGTGTGTGTGGGAGCTGTACCCCAGTGAGAGTCAGTGTGAGTGGGACTGTACCCCAGTGAGAGTCAGTGTGTGTGGGACTGTACCCCAGTGAGAGTCAGTGTGTGTGGGACTGTACCCCAGTGAGAGTCAGTGTGTGTGGGACTATACCCCAGTGAGAGTCAGTGTGTGTGGGACTATACCCCAGTGAGAGTCAGTGTGTGTGGGACTGTACCCCAGTGAGAGTCAGTGTGTGTGGGACTGTACCCCAGTGAGAGTCAGCGTGTGTGGGAGCTGTACCCCAGTGAGAGTCAGTGTGAGTGGGACTATACCCCAGTGAGAGTCAGTGTGTGTGGGACTATACCCCAGTGAGAGTTAGTGTGTGTGGGACTGTACCCCAGTGAGAGTCAGTGTGAGTGGGAGCTGTACCCCAGTGAGAGTCAGTGTGTGTGGGACTGTACCCCAGTGAGAGTCAGTGTGAGTGGGACTCTACCCCAGTGAGAGTCAGTATGTGTGGGACTGTACCCCAGTGAGAGTCAGTGTGAGTGGGACAGTACCCCAGTGAGAGTCAGTGTGAGTGGGACTGTACCCCAGTGAGAGTCAGTGTGTGTGGGACTGTACCCCAGTGAGAGTCAGTGTGTGTGGGACTGTACCCCAGTGAGAGTCAGTGTGTGTGGGAGCTGTACTCCAGTGAGAGTCAGTGTGTGTGGGACTATACCCCAGTGAGAGTCAGTGTGTGTGGGACTATACCCCAGTGAGAGTCAGTGTGTGTGGGACTGTACCCCAGTGAGAGTCAGTGTGTGTGGGACTATACCCCAGTGAGAGTCAGTGTGTGTGGGACTGTACCCCAGTGAGAGTCAGTGTGAGTGGGACTATACCCCAGTGAGAGTCAGTATGTGTGGGACTGTACCCCAGTGAGAGTCAGTGTGAGTGGGACTGTACCCCAGTGAGAGTCAGTGTGAGTGGGACTGTACCCCAGTGAGAGTCAGTGTGTGTGGGACTGTACCCCAGTGAGAGTCAGTGTGTGTGGGACTGTACCCCAGTGAGAGTCAGTGTGTGTGGGAGCTGTACCCCAGTGAGAGACAGAGTGTGTGGGACTATACCCCAGTGAGAGTCAGTGTGTGTGGGACTATACCCCAGTGAGAGTCAGTGTGTGTGGGACTGTACCCCAGTGAGAGTCAGTGTGTGTGGGACTGTACCCCAGTGAGAGTCAGTGTGTGTGGGAGCTGTACCCCAGTGAGAGTCAGTGTGTGTGGGACTATACCCCAGTGAGAGTCAGTGTGTGTGGGACTATACCCCAGTGAGAGTCAGTGTGTGTGGGACTATACCCCAGTGAGAGTCAGTGTGAGTGGGACTGTACCCCAGTGAGAGTCAGTGTGTGTGGGACTATACCCCAGTGAGAGTCAGTGTGTGTGGGACTGTACCCCAGTGAGAGTCAGTGTGTGTGGGACTGTGTCCCAGTGACAGTCAGTGCGTGTGGGAGCTGAATCCCAGTGAGAGTCAATGTGTGGGAGCTGTATCCCAGTGAGAGTCAGTGTGTGTGGGACTGTACCCCAGTGAGAGTCAGTGTGTGTGGGACTATACCCCAGTTGGAGTCAGTGTGTGTGGGACTGTACCCCAGTGAGAGTCAGTGTGTGTGGGACTGTGTCCCAGTGACAGTCAGTGCGTGTGGGAGCTGAATCCCAGTGAGAGTCAATGTGTGGGAGCTGTACCCCAGTGAGAGTCAGTGTGTGTGGGACTGTACCCCAGTGAGAGTCAATGTGTGTGGGAGCTGTATCCCAGTGAGAGTCAGTGTGAGTGGGACTGTACCCCAGTGAGAGTCAGTGTGTGTGGGACTGAATCCCAGTGAGAGTCAGTGTGTGTGGGACTGTACCCCAGTGAGAGTCAGTGTGTGTGGGAGTGTACCCCAGTGAGAGTCAGTGTGTGTGGGACTGTGTCCCAGTGACAGTCAGTGCGTGTGGGAGCTGAATCCCAGTGAGAGTCAATGTGTGGGAGCTGTATCCCAGTGAGAGTCAGTGTGTGTGGGAACTGTACCCCAGTGAGTGTCAGTGTGTGTGGGAACTGTACCCCAGTGAGAGTCAGTGTGTGTTGCACTGAACCCCAGTGAGAGTCAGTGTATGTGGGACTGAACCCCAGTGAGTGTCAGTGTGTGTGGGAACTGTACTCCAGTGAGAGTCAGTGTGTGTTGCACTGAACCCCAGTGAGAGTCAGTGTGTGTGGGAGCTGTACCCCAGTGACACTCAGTGTGTTTAGGAGCCGTGCCCCAGTGAGGGTCAGTGTGTGTCGAAACTGTACCCCAGTGAGAGTCAGTGCGTGTGGGAGCCGTACCACAGTGAGAGTCAGTGTGTGTGGGACTGTACCCCAGTGAGTGTCAGTGTGTGTGGGAACTGTACCCCAGTGAGAGTCAGTGTGTGTTGCACTGAACCCCAGTGAGAGTCAGTGTGTGTGGGACTGAACCTCAGTGAGTGTCAGTGTGTGTGGGACTGTACCCCAGTGAGTGTCAGTGTGTGTGGGAACTGTACCCCAGTGAGAGTCAGTGTGTGTTGCACTGAACCCCAGTGAGAGTCAGTGTGTGTGGGACTGAACCTCAGTGAGTGTCAGTGTGTGTGGGAGCTGTACCCCAGTGAGAGTCAGTGTGTGTGGGAGTGTACCCCAGTGAGAGTCAGTGTGTGTGGGACTGTACCCCAGTGAGTGTCAGTGTGTGTGGGAACTGTACCCCAGTGAGAGTCAGTGTGTGTTGCACTGAACCCCAGTGAGAGTCATTGTGTGTGGGAGCTGTGTCCCAGTGAGAGTCAGTGTGTATGGGAGCCGTACTCCAGTGAGGGTCAGTGTGTGTGGGACTGTACCCCAGTGAGTGTCAGTGTGTGTGGGAACTGTACCCCAGTGAGAGTCAGTATGTGTGGGAGTGTACCCCAGTGAGAGTCAGTGTGTGTGGGACTGTACCCCAGCGAGTGTCAGTGTGTGTGGGAACTGTACCCCAGTGAGAGTCAGTGTGTGTTGCACTGAACCCCAGTGAGAGTCAGTGTGTGTGGGACTGAACCCCAGTGAGTGTCAGTGTGTGTGGGAACTGTACCCCAGTGAGAGTCAGTGTGTGTTGCACTGAACCCCAGTGAGAGTCAGTGTGTGTGGGAGCTGTACCCCAGTGAGAGTCAGTGTGTGTGGGAGCTGTACCCCAGTGAGAGTCAGTGTGTGTGGGAGCTGTACCCCAGTGAGAGTCAGTGTGTGTGGGAGCCATACCCCAGTGAGAGTCAGTGTGTGTGGGAGCCATACCCCAGTGAGAGTCAGTGTGTGTGGGTGCCATACCCCAGTGAGAGTCAGTGTGTGTGGGAGCCATACCCCAGTGAGAGTAAGTGTGTGTGGGAGCTGTACCCTAGTGAGGCAGTGTGTGTGGGAGCCATAACATGTGAAAGGTGATTTTTTTTTCTGTGGGCAAGATCTTCCGCCCATGTCCCTGTGGATGTTTGGTGGTGGTCACACCAATGTTCCTGGGCTGAACAGAAAGAAACTTGGAACTGTCTTGGGATCTTGCTGTAGGTGTTGGCTTCTGATATTCACCTCAGGCCTCTTGTGCATTTTGAGAATGTTTTCCCTCAAATGAAGGATGAATGGCTCCTGCGGAAGTGCATCAGCTGCTGAGGAGGCAGTCAATGTTTGTATTGTTTGCGGACAAGGTCAACAGGCTTATGGACACTGGCCTGTCCTTACTATGTGCATAGGAAGTGCCACACACTCTGGACACAGTACCATTTCAGTTTGAGGGAGGCTGGCATCCTGTGAGGGGTCTGGGAGAGTCTTTACACTGAGATTTATCCCAGGAGCTCCAGAGTAAACAGACTGTCTGAATGTCAGTGTGTCACCGCTAATGCTGGGCTTTGTCAGGGACACAAATCCCAATATCATACTTTATTGTAACAACAGGATGCATTGATATAGCACCTTTAGCTGAGTAAAACAACATAAATTGCTTCACAGGAACATAAATTACACCAAGTGAGTCCCTGAGACACTTAATGAGGTATGAGCATGGGTAAATAAAGCATTATACTGAGAGTTCATTTTAAACAGACATCTGAAAGGCATAAATGAAGCAAGGGATAGAGATTTCAGGAATTTCCCAGATTTTTCACTGAGACAGTTTAAGACACGACAATCCTTTTGTGCAGCAACTTAAATTGGAAACAGTTAAGAGGCCAGAATTACAGGAACACATCGAACATAAGAACAAGAGCCTGTTCCAACTTTCAGAGAGACCATGGCTGATCTATGGCCTAACTCCATATTCCTGCCTTTGGCCCATATGCCCTAATACTTCTGCTGAACAAAAATGTATCTATCTCAGATTTAAAATGAACAACGGATCCAGCATTCACTGCCATTTGTGTATAGATGTGCTTCCTTTCATTGCTCCTGAACTGTCTGGCCCTAATTCCTAGACTGTACTTCCTAGTTTAGATTAGATTACCTACAGTGTGGAAACAGGCCCTTCGGCCCAACCAGTCCACACCAACCCTCCGAAGAGTTACCCACCGAGACCCACTTCCCTCTGACTAATGCACCTCACACTATGGGCAATTTAGCATGGCCAATTCACCTAACCTGCACATTGTTTGGACTGTGGGAGGAAACCGGAGCACCCAGGGGAAACCCACGCAGACACGGGGAGAATGTGCAAACTCCACACAGTCACCCGAGGCTGGAATCAAACCTGGGACCCTGGTGCTGTGCCATCCTGCCGCCCCTAGTTCTAGAATCCCCAACCAGTGGAAGTAGTTTATCTTTGTCTACCCTGTCCCATTGTCCCTCAGCCCCTCCCTCTCCCGGCCTTGAATCCCATTGGGTGTCTCTAAAATGGTGACATATTTGAGGAGGTGATCAAGTGGATTCATGGGACCTATTCCACCAAATGCCTTTCTCATTTTTCTGGTGTTGATGACAGCCTTCACCATCCCACCAACGCCTCACCATCATGCCAGCCTTTAATGCCCAGTGCTATTCAGGTGAAGAAAGCAGAGGGAGCCTGGCTCTATTGGACTCAGTACTTCACTGATCCAGTGATCTCTGGGTGTGGGGAGAGTTTCTTTAAGAAATGTAATATCACCAAGGACCAATGGGGTTGGAGTGAGAATGCAAGATCAAAAATTACCTGCTGTTTATTGTGTGGCTCACTTGGGGAGCTGGTAAATCAATGACGACATGTAGCTACTCACTCATAGGAAGCCTTGTTCCTGGTGCTTATCTCTGCAGTAAGTCTATCTAAGGTCTTTCCGCTGAAGTACAATGGGGATCCATTCAGTTATCACACTCTCCCTGATGTCTCAAATCAATGTAAAAATCATTGTGTATAAGTAAGAAATGCCTTGGCTTGTTTGTTCTCCCTGTGTAAATCCCTGTCCAGAATCGATCTACTCTAGCGACTTTGTGTGAGTTTAAAGATATATTTATGAATGTATTTTTGAAATAAAGGAAGATCTCAGTGGTACATTTGCCTTCCTGAAGCCTGGGAAAATCTCAGCAAGCAGACAGAGCCCCTCTTGGGAATTCAGTGCTCATTGCTCAGAGCTTCTTCCCAACCTGAACCTCAGCTCTCACACCCCCTCCTCCCCACCCCAGCCCCCGCAATATTTATCTCTCCTGCCCCAGCATTTACCCCCCTCTCCTAATGGGGTAGGGGGAACTGAGGCTCCTCCATCCCACACTCCTGATTCTCTCTGATAGAGTCAAAAAGTTTGGTGCTGGAAAAGAACAGCAGGTCAGGCAGCATCCCAGGAGCAGGAGAATCAATGTTTCAAGCATAAGCTCTTCATCAAGAATGATTTCTGATGAACAACTTATGCTCGAAACGTCAACTCTCCTGCTCCTCGGATGCTGCCTGACCTGTTGTGTTTTCCAGTACCAAACTCTCAGCTCTGATCTTCAGCATCTGCAGTCCTCACTTTCTCCTACAGTGATTCTCTGTATGTAACATTGATTACATTTCTCACTTTAGTTTTCAAATCCCTCTCACCCTTCCTGTCTCTGTAACCCCCTCCACCCCTCCCTATCTCAGTAACCACCTCCAGCCTCTACAGCCTGTCTCCGTTACCTCCTCCAGACCCTACCCACTCACTACTTCTCTAACCCCCTTCAGCCCCTACACCCCCTCCCTATCTCCATCACCCACTCCAGCCTGTAGCCCCATCCAAGGTACTGCATTTATGTAATGGACCATCCCTGATTGCCATCGCTCCATCATTGGTTTCAGTTCCCAGGGCTGTGAGCTCTGGATTCTGCACAAACCCCTCCCTCATTTGGTCATATGTCCTAACACCTTGAGTTTTTATTTGGTCACACACACAAGTGAAGCGGCCTGTTTTACTACCTTATAGGTGCTATATAAATGCACATTTTTGCTTATTGAAACTGGTAGTTATAACAGTGGCAGGGAGGACATGATTCTTTTATAAACGTGGGACTAGGTTCTCGGGTTAATTGAGAGGATGTGGTTATGAAGGTCCTAGTAATTGTGTTCTGAATAATGGATGCAAGATGGGTGATGGATGCAAGGTGGAATGGGATTCAGGGTTCTGGGCAATGGGTGCTGGGAGGGCAGAGGGTTACATAGAACATAGGACAATACAGCACAGAACAGGCCCTTCGGCCCACGATGTTGTGCCGAACTTCTAACCTAGATTAAGTACCCATCCATGTACCTATCCAAATGCCGCTTAAAGGTCGCCAATGATTCCGACTCTACCACTCCCACGGGCAGCGCATTCCATGCCCCCACCACTCTCTGGGTAAAGAACCCACCCCTGACATCTCCCCTATACCTTCCACCCTTCACCTTAAATTTATGTCCCCTTGTAACACTCTGTTGTACCCGGGGAAAAAGTTTCTGACTGTCTATCTATTCCTCTGATCATCTTATAAACCTCTATCAAGTCACCCCTCATCCTTCGCCGTTCCAACGAGAAAAGGCTGAGAACTCTCAACCTATCCTCGTACGACTTCCTCTCCATTCCAGGCAACATCCTGGTAAATCTTCTCTGCACCCTCTCCAAAGCTTCCACATCTTTCCTAAAGTGAGGCGACCAGAACTGCACGCAGTACTCCAACTGTGGCCTAACCAAAGTCCTGTACAGCTGCAACATCACTTCACGACTCTTGAATTCAATCCCTCTGCTAATGAACGATAATACTCCATAGGCCTTCTTACAAACTCTATCCACCTGAGTGGCAACTTTCAAAGATCTATGTACATAGACCCCAAGATCCCTCTGTTCCTCCACCTGACTAAGAACCTTACCATTAACCCTGTATTCCGCATTCTTATTTGTTCTTCCAAAATGGACAACCTCACACTTGGCAGGGTTGAACTCCATGTGCCACTCCTCAGCCCAGCTCTGCATCATATCTAAGTCCCTCTGCAGCCGACAACAGCCCTCCTCACTGTCCACAACTCCACCTATCTTCGTATCATCTGCAAATTTACTGACCCACCCTTCGACTCCCTCATCTAAGTCATTAATAAAAATTACAAACAGCAGAGGACCCAGAACTGATCCCTGCGGAACTCCACTTGTAACTGGGCTCCAGGCTGAATATTTACCATCTACCACCACTCTCTGCCTTCGACCGGTTAGCCAGTTTTCTATCCAATTGGCCAAATTTCCCTCTATCCCATGCCTCCTGACTTTCCGCATAAGCCTACCATGGGGAACCTTATCAAATGCCTTACTAAAATCCATGTACACTACATCCACTGCTCTACCCTCATCCACATGCTTGGTCACCTCCTCGAAGAATTCAATAAGACTTGTAAGGCAAGACCTACCCTTCACAAATCCGTGCTGGCTGTCCCTAATCAAGCAGTGTCTTTCCAGATACTCATAAATCCTATCCCTCAGTACCCTTTCCATTACTTTGCCTACCACAGAAGTAAGACTAACAGGCCTGTAATTCCCGGGGTTATCCCTATTCCCTTTTTTGAACAGGGGCACAACATTCGCTACTCTCCAGTCCCCTGGTACCACCCCCGTTGCCAGTGAAGACGAGAAGATCATTGCCAACGGTACTGCAATTTCCTCTCTTGCTTCCCACATAATCCTAGGATATATCCCGTCAGGCCCGGGGGACTTGTCTATCCTCAAGTTGTTCAAAATGTCCAACACATCTTCCTTCCTAACAGGTATCTCTTCTAGCTTACCAGTCCATTTCACACTCTCCTCTTCTACAATACGGTCCCTCTCGTTCGTAAATACTGAAGAGAAGTACTTGTTCAAGACCTCTCCTATCTCTTCCGACTCAATACACAGTCTCCCACTACTGTCCTTGATCGGACCTACCCTCGTTCTCGTCATTCTCAGGTTTCTCACATACGCATAAAATGCCTTGGGGTTATCCTTGATCCTATCCGCCAACGATTTTTCATGCCCTCTTTTAGCTCTCCTAATCCCTTTCTTCAGGTCCCTCCTGGCTATCCTGTATCCCTCCACTGCTCTGTCTGAATCCTGTTTCCTCAACCTTATGTAAACCTCCTTCTTCCTCTTTACCAGACATTCAACCTCTCTCGTCAACCAAGGCTCCCTCACACGACCATTTCTTTCCTGCCTGATAGGTACATACATATCATGGACACGTCGTATCTGCTCTTTGAAAAAGTTCCACCTTTCCACCACATCCTTCCCTGACAGCCTATGCTCCCAACGTAGGCTCCTCAAATCCTGCCTTACAGCATCGTAATTTCCCTTCCCCCAATTGTAAAACCTACCCTGTTGCACGCACCTATCTCTCTCCATAACCAAGGTGAAAGTCACAGAATTGTGGTCACCATCACCAAAATGTTCACCCACTAACAAGCCCACCACTTGTCCCGGTTCATTACCGAGTACCAAATCCAATATGGCCTCCCCTCTGGTTGGACAATCTACATACTGCGTTAGAAAAGCTTCCTGGACACACTGCACAAACACCGCCCCTTCCAATCTACTTGATCTAAAGAGCTTCCAATCAATATTTGGGAAGTTGAAGTCGCCCATGACTACGACCCTGTGGCTTTTGCACCTTTCCAAAATCTGTTTCCCAATCTGTTTCTCCACATCTCTGCTGCTATTGGGGGGCCTATAGTAAACACCCAACAAGGTGACTGCACCTTTCCTATTTCTGACTTCAGCCCATACTACCTCCAGAGGCAGATCCCCCTCAAACTTCCTTTCTGCAGCCGTTATACCATTTCTAATTAGCAATGCCACCCCCCCTCCTTTTTTCCCACCCTCCCTAATCTTACTGAAACACCTGTAACCAGGAACCTCCAACAGCCATTCCTGTCCCTCATCTATCCACGTTTCCGTGATGGCCACAACATCGTAGTCCCAGGTACCGATCCACGCCTTAAGTTCACCCACCTTATTTCTGATACTCCTTGCGTTGAAGTATACGCACTTGAGCCCATCTCTGTGTCCGCAAGTAGTCCCTGTCAGTGCTACCTTCTCCACAGCCTCCCTACAGTCTTGGGCATCCTGACACACAGCTAGCTTACTTGCTGGACTACAAGTCCGGATCCCATCCCCCTGCCAAATTAGTTTAAACCCCCCCGAAGAGTGCTAGCAAACCTACCCCCCAGGATATTGGTGCCCTTCTGGTTCAGGTGCAACCCGTCCTGTTTGTACAGGTCCCACCTTCCCCAGAATGCAGTCCAATTGTCCAAATATCTGAAGCCCTCCCTCCTACACCAGCCTTGCAGCCACGTGTTCAACTGCACTCTCTCCCTATTCTTTGCCTCACTGTCACGTGGCACCGGCAACAACCCAGAGATGACGACTCTGTCTGTCCTAGCTTTTAGCTTCCAGCCTAACTCCTTGAGCTCTTCAATGACCTCCCCACCCCTCTTCCTATCTATGTCGTTGGTACATACTGTAACCCTCCTACTGCACTGTAATTAATCCCTGAGGCTGAACAGTATACTCAGTAATCTCTTGGTTAATTAAAACTGAACTCCAGGTTTAGACAGTGTTTATCTGCTCCTGGGTTAATATTAACCAAACATCTCAAGCCAGAGATTAAGGTCAATCCTGCAGCACCAATAAAATGAGATCAATTATCCTGATTATTTACCTCAAAGGAACAGAGTGAGACTATTCAGCCTCAGTTACACCAGGATCCAAACCTTAATTCCATTCTCCTGGCTTGGCTCTATCTCACTTCATAACAGATAATCCTCTAATTGTCTTCATCCTACGGAGTCCAAGTCTATGTAAACCATCCTAATGATGTGGAGATGCCAGTGTTGGACTGGGGTGGACAAAGTTAAAAATCACACAACACCAGGTTATAGTCCAACAGGTTTATTTGGAAGCACTAGCTTTCGGAGCGCTGCTCCTTCATCAGGTGGTTGTGGAGGTTAAGACCATGTTCTTAGGATTTATTGCCAAAGGAGTCCAGTGTCATGGAGTTGGGATACAGCAAACAATCTTAGATTAGACCAAAATGGACTCCACACTTTCGGCCAGCACTCAGGATACAGCAGTACACTTACGGGACACTCCCAAACAGGGAAGGTGACAAAACTACACCACGTACACGCACACCAAGAACAGGAAACAGGAGAAACTTGGCATCACCACCAGCAGTAGCCAAGCCCCCCGGCACCATGGTTGAAAACATTATCACCACGGGGAAGTTGATCATCAACATATCAGACCACACCCTTCAACTGGAAGAGATCGAAGTTCTTAGCAAAGGGCTCAATTTTTGCCCCATCACTAACGTGGACCCCATCAGTCTAGCAGCAGAGGAATTCATTAGACAGATAAGACTCTCAAGATGCCAGCAATGATCCCAATGACTCCACCAACGAACCAGAATAGTCATCACAAAGCATCCAAAGAGGAGCGACCAAAAAAGACGTCAACTTGGACCCCACCAGAGGGCCGCTGCCCTGGGCTTGCCATGTATGCTCAAACCATCAGGAAATATATAAATACCAGATTCCTCAGCCGCACCCACAATGTAGAGCAGAACATCACCCGATCACAGCACAACACCATCCAGGCTCTCAAACCCAATCACAATCCCATTGTCATCAAACCAGCAGATAAAGGAGGAGCCATTGTCATTCAGAATAGAACAGATTGCTGAAAGGAAGTGTACCGACAACTGAACAACCAGGAACACTGCAAGCAACTACCAGCCGATCCAACCAAAGAACACACCTGTGAACTAAACACATTGATCAGGCCTTTGGATGCAATCCTTCAGAGTTCCCTACATGCCCTCATCCCACATACTTCTGGCGTAGGCAACTTCTACTGACTTCCAAAGATACACAAAGCCAACACAGCAGAATGTCCTGTTGTATCAGGCAATGGGACCCTGTGTGAGAACCTCTCTGGCAATGTCGAAGGCATCTTGAAACCCATTGTACAGTGGACCCCCAGCTTCTGTCGCGACACTACAGATTTCTTAAGGAAACTCAGCACCAATGGAACAGTCGAACCAGGAAAATTCCTCATCACAATGGGTGTTTCAGCACTCTACACCAGCATCCCCCACAGCCTCAGTGCTCAGTACCAATAACTGCCAATCTCCAAGCTGCAACTCATCCATTTCATCCTTGACCACAATATTTTCACCTTTGACAACCAATTCTTCATCCAGACACAGAACAGCCATGGGGACCAAATTTACACCCCAATATGCCAACATTTTCATGCACAAGTTCGAACAAGACTTATTTTCTGTACAGGACCTCCAACCAACACTTTCCACCAGATATATTGACGACATTTTCTTCCTCTGGACCCATGGTGAGGAGTCACTGAATATCAATGAGTTTCATCCCACCATCAGATTTACCGTGCACTACTCTCTACTATCTGTGTCTTTCTTAGACACAAGTATCTCCATCAAGGATGGACACCTCAGCACCTCACTGTACCACAAATCCACAGATAATCGCATAATGTTACACTTCTCCAGCTTCCACCCAAAACATATTAAAACATCCCCCATGGACAAGCCTCCACATACACAGGTTCTGTTCAGATGAGGAATAATATGACGGACACTTGAAAGTGCTCAAGGATGCCCTCATAAGAACGGGGTACGATGCTCAACTCATCAACCGCCAGTTCCACAGCAAGAAACCATAATGACCTCCTCAGGAGACAGACATAGGCTGCAACAGACAGAAGAAAGTGAGGACTGCAGATGTTGGAGATAGAGTCGAAAGTGTGGTGCTGGAAAAGCAAGAGAATCGACATTTTGGGCATAAGCCCTTCATCAGGAATCCTGTTCCTCGGATGCTGCCTGACCTGCTGTGCTTTTCCAGCACCACACTCAACTCTGCAACAGACAGGCTACCCCTCGTTGTCCAGTACTTCCCGACTATGCCATGTTCCTCGCAGCCTGCAACACATTATCCATGAGGATGAGTATCAAGCCAAGACCTTCCCTGGGCCTCCACCTTTCGCCTTTAAATAACCACCAAACCTTAAACAGATCATGATCCGTAGCAAACTGCCCAGCCTACAGGACAGCAACACCGTACAACCCTGCCCCAGCGGCTGTTACAAGATATGTCAGAGTATGGGGACACCTCCCACCACGTATACGGCGAGTACTCATGTGACTCGGCCAATGTTGTCTATCTCATATGCTGCAGGCAAGGATGCCCTGAGGCATGGTACATTGGTGAGACCGAGCAGATGCTAGGACAGCGGGTGATTGGACACTGCACAACAACCACCGGGCAGGAATGTTCCCTCCCAGTCAGTGAAGACTTCAGCGGTTCGGGACATTTGGCCTCGGACCTTCAAGTGACCATCATCCAAGGTGGACTTCGAGACAAGCAACAACGCAGCGTGGCTGAGCAGAGGCTGATAGCCAAGTTCAGTACCCATGGGGATGGCCTCAGCCGGGACCTTGGGTTCATGTTACACTACAGGTGACCCCACTGCACTACACACAGACAGACAGACAGACACACACACACAGACACACACTCCTACATACTCACACACCCGCGCAGACCCTCCCTCATACACAAGGTCTCATATGCACACAATACACCTCCCACACTAACACCAACACATGCACCCTCTCGCACGTACCCCATAACACTCACACACACTTAACGAAGCATACACACACACAATCACTTACATTCACACCCAAACACCCACACTCAAATGCACACTCACTCTGTTGCTCCTACATGCACACACATATAAGTTTATGGGGTGAATTTGTTTTTGCAGAATTACATTTTATTTTGTGAAGAAACTGCCTGAATCCATGTAAAACTCTAAAATCATGCAGAGGGTTTGTCAGTCTGACATAGCATTGGGACACAGACAGATTCACACGTATTGTTTAAAAAGCTGAGCTAGCTTGAGAATGTAATTTAAAAGAGGTTCTGGGATTTACATATCAAAGACCAGAAACCAGCATATCCCATTCTCAAAGATGAAAGTTTTAATCTAAGATTTTCTCCCTGACACTGGCCTCCTGTGGCTTTAAATTCTGTGAGCATGATCTTAACCTCCACAACCACTTGATGAAGGAAACTACTGCTTCCAAATAAACCTGATGGACTATAACCTGGTGTTGTGTGCTTCTTAACTGTCCTCGTAATTTAACCCTTTAAACCCTAGGATCAGTCAGGTGACTGGGTGCTGCTGCCCCTCCAAGTCTGGCAGCCCCTCCCTGGGGGTGGGCTTGACTAACCCCCATACCCCCGCATGGCCTACAGCAGCTGATTGAAT
Organism: Chiloscyllium plagiosum; assembly: GCF_037043375.1. NCBI lineage: Eukaryota > Metazoa > Chordata > Chondrichthyes > Orectolobiformes > Hemiscylliidae > Chiloscyllium > Chiloscyllium plagiosum. Next base: position 5,151,395 of record NW_028270159.1, on the reverse strand, counting down.
GTTGACTGTATCATAGAATCCCTGCAGTGTAGGTAGAGGCCATTTGACCCATCGAGTCTGCACAGACCCTCCACAAAGCATCTTCCCCAGAGCTCAGCCCCAGCCTTGCACCTCATCCTTTTCAAGGCCACATTTCCCATTGCTAACCCACCATAGTCTGCACATCCCTGGACACCAACAGCCAATGGCCAATCCACCCTAATGTGAACACCTTTGGACTGTGGGAGGAAACCCATGCAGACATGGGGAAAATGTGCAAACTCCACACAGACATTCACCTGAGGCTGGAATCAAATCCGGGTCCCTGGCGCCATGAGGCAGCAGTGCTAACCACTGAGCTTGGGGGTATTTCTGCTCTGGCCCTCCTCACTCAATGTACTGGAAAATCCCAACCCAGAGACTGGAATTATTGACAATCATGTTTCTCTCCTGCTGCTGGAATCTCTCTGGGTCCCTGCGAGAGAGTTGCTTTTATTGGTGTCCTTGATAAATAGTACATTCTGCATGTGTGCACACTCACATGTGCACACTCTCACACATGCACACTCAAATGCATATGCACACTCATACATGTGCACTCACACACACACATGTACACTGTCACACGTGCACACTCACACACATGCACACTCACACATTTACAGACACATACACATTCACATATGCACACTCACATACTCACACAAATTCACATTTTCACACATCCTTTCTCTCACACACTAACAGCTGGTCTCCCACTGATCAGTGTCAGAGGCAGGAATTGAATTTTCCATAGTTCCTACCACCTGCCTCAGTAGCAGTGACCATCGATCCTGGGCCTGACTTTAAACAGAGTGTCTGCTCCATGACCTGACACTGAACAAAGCAGAGGAATTAGCTCATTAGGTTAAATACCCAGCGAGTGAATGCTTTCTCACACAAACTAACCTGTAAGTTGCTGTCTCTGTCAACAGTGAATTTAATTGAATGAAAGTGAGGTGAACTCTGAATGACCTCAGCCATACATTGCCAAATTCTTAGAGTGTCTACGTAGTCCCAGTTCTGGGACATTCCCAACACAGTGTTAGGGACTGGAGTCAAATCTCAGACCAAAGGTCATCCTGGGGGCTGTCAGCTCCTTGTTGACCCATCAATCAGCTCATTAACCTGCCTCAGCTTTTACTGGGGAGATCAAGCTGTAAGAACAACCAACTCCTAGAGTAGGACCGAGTTGCCAACTTTCAAAGATCACTCTGGAGACTATAGAGGTTAATCTCCAGGACAATGGGAGCGACACATGGCAGGTATATTGAAGATGGGGCATTAAAATAACCTGTGAACTATCTCAGGAACATTTTTGTTGTGATAGTATTGGCCAAAAAGAGAAGGCCCAGAGATGTTGAAACTGGAATTAGCAACTCAATGGTGTCCTTATGATTTGGATGATTTGGAGGAGCTGGCGTTGGACTGGCATGGACAAAGTTCAAAATCACACAGCACCAGGTTATAGTCCAACAGGTTTATTCGGAAGCACTAGCTTTTGAGGTGCTGCTCCTTCATCAGGTGGTTGTGGAGCAGGACCAGAAGACACAGAATTTATCACAAAAGCTTAGTATCACGGAGTTGTAATGATATGTTAAACAAACTTAGATTAAGTCTTGCATCTTTTAGGATGGGATACACTGGTTTAGACTCTTTAATATGTAAATTCGAGAACTCCTTTTAAGTTACATTTTCAAGGTGGCTTCAGTTTATCTAACAGTAGGTGTTATCTTAGCTCAGACAATGTATTAAAGCTGTAAACTTAAAGTCTGTCTCAATGTTGAGTCAGTTTTATTTCTAAAATGCTTCCAAGTAAACCTAAACCACCTGATGAAGGAGCAGCACTCTGAAAGCGAGTACTTCCAAATACTTCCAAAACCTGCTGCTGTGTGATTTTTAACTTGATCTGGATGAGGACAGGCAGACACAACAAAGTTGTTATTTACTGTAAAAGTGACTAAGCTCTGCAGTTTAGGAAGGAGAGGGTGTGGACAGAGATTCACTAAAACAGGTCCGGGGATGATGGACTGCAGGGATGTGGAGAGACTGCAGACTCTGGGATTGTCCTCCTCAGAGCAGAGAAGGTGGTGGAGATTATTAATCCAATTTGGAATCATAAATGGTTGTGCTCGAGTCAATGAGGAGAAACTGTTTCCAGGGTCAGGAGGGTCAATGATCAGATGGACAGAGATTGTAGGCAATCGGAAAAGGGCTAGAGATGTGGTGGGGAGTGGATTCAGAATTATATTTGATGCAGTGATTTGTGATGAGAGGGACATGCTGTTTGAGAGAGGAGTGGGAATAGATTCAACAGGAGTTTACAGGTTGAAGAAATGCCTGAAAAGGAAGAATGGGGTACAAGCAAGGGGCACTAGGATTAATTGGGTTGCTTTTGTGGGAGTCAGCACACAGGCATGACCTTTATGTGGTCTGTATCATTCTCTGTTCCTGTGGTGACTTATTGTGATAGCCTGCCCATTGAGCATTCCCACTGACTGGCATCACCAGCTTTACCAGATTGGAACTTCCAGTCTGCTCATGTGGACAGGGTCAGGGTGTAGAAAGGACCGTAGTCTTGGAGCTGGGCACAATCTTTCCCTGTCACCGATTCTTGGAAATCACATCCTGTGTGTGTCCAACTACTTGCTGCCAATCCTTTCAAGGCAGTGATGTTCTCTACAAAGTATCACTCAGTCAGAAACAGATCCTGGTTTGGGAAGAGCTCCCCCTCAACTGATGCTATGAGAATGCGAGTCCAATAAAGATCAGAGAATTCATCTCAAATCAGAAAAGCTGCTGAACAGCCCCATACTCCCCTCACACTGGTTTACTGTCAGTGAGCTATATACTGCATTGGGAAATCAGTCAGGGTTCCTGCTTCTGATCACTGTCCACTGATCCCTGGGTTAGAGAGAGAGAAAGAGAGAGAGGGCAAATCAGTCAGCGTTCCTGCTCCTGATCACTGTCCACTGATCCCTGGGTTAGAGAGAGAGAGGGGAGGGGGGAACTCAGCCAGGGCTCCTGCTCCTGATCACTGTACACTGATCCCTGGGTTAGAGAGAGAGAGAGAGAGAGAGAGGGGGGAAATCAGCCAGGGTTCCTGCTCCTGATCACTGTACACTGATCCCTGGGTTAGAGAGAGAGAGAGAGAGAGGGGAAATCAGCCAGGGTTCCTGCTCCTGATCACTGTACACTGATCCCTGGGTTAGAGAGAGAGAGAGAGAGAGGGGGGAAATCAGCCAGGGTTCTTGCTCCTGATCACTGTACACTGATCCCTGGGTTAGAGAGAGAGAGAGAGAGAGAGGGGGGAAATCAGCCAGGGTTCCTGCTCCCGCCGCGATATTAACCGCTACCTGAACTCCCACACTCCCCCCACCCACTCCAACCTCTCACCCTCGGAACGCGCAGCCCTCCACTCCCTCCGTTCCAACCCCAACCTCACCATCAAACCAGCTGACAAGGGAGGCGCAGTAGTAGTTTGGCGCACTGACCTTTACACCGCTGAGGCCAAACGCCAGCTCGCAGATACCTCCTCCTACCGTCCCCTTGACCATGACCCCACCCCCCACCACCAAACCATCATCTCCCAGACCGTCCATAACCTCATCACCTCAGGGGACCTCCCATCCACCGCCTCCAACCTCATAGTCCCACAACCCCGAACCGCCTGTTTCTACCTCCTGCCCAAAATCCACAAACCTGACTGCCCCGGACGACCCATCGTCTCAGCCTGCTCCTGCCCAACCGAACTCATCTCGGCATACCTCGACACGGTCCTGTCCCCATTAGTCCAAGAACTCCCCACCTACGTTCGTGACACCACCCACGCCCTCCACCTCCTCCAGGATTTCCGCTTCCCCGGTCCCCAACGCCTCATCTTCACCATGGACATCCAGTCCCTGTACACCTCCATCCCCCATCACGAAGGACTCAAAGCACTCCGCTTCTTCCTTTCCCGCCGTACCACCCAGTACCCTTCCACCGACACCCTCCTTCGACTGACCGAACTGGTCCTCACCCTGAACAACTTTTCTTTCCAATCCTCCCACTTTCTCCAAACAAAAGGAGTAGCCATGGGCACCCGCATGGGCCCCAGCTATGCCTGCCTCTTCGTAGGGTATGTGGAACAATCCATCTTCCGCAACTACACTGGCCCCACCCCCCATCTTTTTCTTCGCTACATTGATGACTGTATCGGCGCTACCTCGTGCTCCCACGAGGAGGTTGAACAGTTTATCCACTACACCAACACCTTCCACCCCGACCTCAAATTCACCTGGACAGTCTCGGACTCCTCCCTCCCCTTCCTAGACCTTTCTGTTTCTATCTCAGGCGACCGAATCAACACGGACATCTACTACAAACCTACCGACTCCCACAGCTACCTGGACTACACCTCCTCCCATCCTGCCCCCTGTAAAAACGCCATCCCATTCTCCCAATTCCTTCGTCTCCGCCGCATCTGCTCCCAGGAGGACCAGTTCAAAATACGTACAACCCAGATGGCCTCCTTCTTCAAGGACCGCAATTTCCCCCCCCGACGTGGTCGACGGTGCCCTCCACCGCATCTCCTCCACTTCCCGCTCCTCCGCCCTTGAGCCCCGCCCCTCCAACCGCCACCAGGACAGAACCCCACTGGTCCTCACCTACCACCCCACCAATCTCCATGTACAGCGCATCATCCGCCGTCACTTCCGCCACCTCCAAACAGACCCCAGCACCAAGGATATATTTCCCTCCCCTCCCCTATCAGCTTTCCGTAGAGACCACTCCCTCCGCGACTCCCTTGTCAGATCCACACCCCCCACCGACCCAACCACCACTCCCGGCACCTTCCCTTGCAACCGCAGGAGGTGCAACACTTGCGCCCACACCTCCCCCCTCACTTCTCTCCAAGGCCCCAAGGGAAACTTCCATATCCGCCACAGATTCACCTGCACCTCCACCCACATCATCTACTGCATCCGCTGCAGCCGGTGTGGCCTCCTCTATATTGGGGAGACAGGCCGCCTACTTGCGGAGCGATTCAGGGAGCACCTCTGGGCCACCCGGACGAACCAACCCAACCAACCTGTGGCACAGCATTTCAACTCCCCCTCCCACTCCACCGAGGATATGCAGGTCATTGGACTCATCCACCGCCAAACCACAACAACCCGACGGTCGGAGGAGGAGCGTCTTATCTTCCGACTGGGAACCCTCCAACCGCAGGGGATGAACTTGGACTTCACCAGTTTCTTCATCCCCCCTCCCCCCACCTTGTCTCAGCCGGATCCTTCCAGCCCGGCACCGCCTTCCTGACCTGCAGTCTTCTTCTTGACCTCTCCGCCTCCACCCTACTCCGACCTATCACCCTCACCTTGACCTCTTTCCACCTATCACATTTCCAACTCCCCTCCTCCAAGTCCCTCCTCCCTACCTTTTATCTTCTCCTGCTGAACACTCTCTGCTCATTCCTGAAGAAGGGCCTGTGCCCGAAACGTCGAATCTCCTGTTCCCTGGATGCTGCCTGACCTGCTGTGCTGTTCCAGCAATAAAGTTTCAACTTTGATCTCCAGCATCTGCAGACCTCACTTTCTCCCCGGGTTAGAGATCCCTTGGATTGAGAGAGAGAGTGAGAGAGAGAGGGAAAATCGGTCAGGGTTCCTACTCCTGATCACTGTCCACTGAGCCCTGGGTTAGAGACAAGAGAATTTCTATGAGTTTATTTACCATTAGTGACCACTGACAGTTCCTGCTCTTAACTTTCGGATAAATGTTGCCCCTAAAGCTCTAATGACTCCAGAAAGTGAGTGTGAAAGTCTGTATTGAATAAAGCAGCTTTGTCAATGTTCCAAAGCAATGCTCTCCATTTCTGTGGTCTGGAGGTACACGAGGCCAGACGAGCAAAAGACAATTCCTCCTCATTCTGGATAGAACTTGATAAGAATCCAGCTACAGTTTGAACTGGGGTCTGCTGATCATCAGACCTTTGAATGAAGTGTCCAGGACCACAATCATTAGACTGCTGCCTGCTCACTGCAGTGGTGTCTCACAGTCACAACCCCGCAGCAGAACAGTATCTGAGAGAGGACTGGGGTCCATGATTGGGTTCCTGCTCCTGATTGCCAAGGGCTGGAGCAGGTGGGGGTGACTGTGCACTGGGAATTGGGCATGCCTGATGACAGTGTAGCACTCAGGATCAAGATTGGGGAGACACTTAAGGTTCAAAATCTGACTTTCTTCAAGATATTCAGGCATCACAAACTTATCACAAACCATGTATGTACTTTGTATCTCTCGTGAACTTTAGTGATCTGCAGATACACTCCTACAGTAACTCCTTATCATGGACAAAGCCATGTGTTTGACATGTCTGAAGGCAGGTTGTTTGTTGTGAACTGGCGCATCATAAAACACTGACTCAGGCTGTCCACAGGGCTCACTCACTGCTGCACACTCATTACAGGGGGAGCCAAGTCCAGATTCCAATCTTGCCCCATGAATCCACGTGTGTCTCACTGTTAACCTTGAACCTGAACAGTATATACCAACTTAAAGAGAAATATTTAGAGACAATACAACAAGATGGGTGTGAGAGAACAGTACCCCAGTGAGAGTCAGTGTGTGTGGGACTGTACCCCAGTGAGAGTCAGTGTGTGTGGGACTGTACCCCTGTGAGAGTCAGTGTGTGTGGGACTATACCCCAGTGAGAGTCAGCGTGTGGGGGACTGTACCCCAGTGAGAGTCAGTATGTGTGGGAGCCGTACCCCAGTGAGAGTCAGTGTGTGTGGGACTATACCCCAGTGAGAGTCAGCGTGTGGGGGACTGTACCCCAGTGAGAGTCAGTGTGTGTGGGACTATACCCCAGTGAGAGTCAGCGTGTGGGGGACTGTACCCCAGTGAGAGTCAGTGTGTGTGGGAGCTGTACCCCAGTGAGAGTCAGCGTGTGGGGGACTGTACCCCAGTGAGAGTCAGTATGTGTGGGAGCCGTACCCCAGTGAGAGTCAGTGTGTGTGGGACTATACCCCAGTGAGAGTCAGCGTGTGGGGGACTGTACCCCAGTGAGAGTCAGTATGTGTGGGAGCCGTACCCCAGTGAGAGTCAGTGTGTGTGGGACTATACCCCAGTGAGAATCAGTGTGTGGGGGACTGTACCCCAGTGAGAGTCAGTGTGTGGGAGCCGTACCCCAGTGAGAGTCAGTGTGTGTGGGAGCCGTACCCCAGTGAGAGTCAGTGTGTGTGGGAGCTCTACCCCAGTGAGATTAGTGCACCCATTTGTTGATTATTGCGGGGAGGAACTCTGTGCTATTGCAGTGAAAAGGCCAGTTCTTAACCAGCAGGTGTTTGGCCAAATGGAGCATGATGGTGATGAGCTGTTGTGCAGTGTTCAAATCCTTTTGTTTTGTTTCCCGTCGCTGCTCTGTCGCATCATGAAGGTGTTTGAATCCGATGGTCGTGTCGTTGTCATTTTGACCAATTTGTAGCAAACTCCAGCAATCTGGAATGATTAATGAAAAGGTAAATGGAAAACAGATAGGAAATTGTACATTTGTTGGTGAGGTTCCTGTTTATGACTGGTCTAAGCCCAGTCCAGGAGACAGAATGACAGGGGAAGCTAATACCTCTTCATTCCCACGATAATCACTTTCCGTCACCAAGGTTAAAGTGATTATTTCTTTTTGTTGATGATGAGGGATTGAAGAGAGAGACATTTCCCCCATGGCTTTGAGATGATCCCGGATATCCCTCTCACTGACACGACAGTTGGGATTCAGTCCAATTCCACTTCCCACCTGAACAAACAGTGAGCATTCACATGGAGCATCATGGCAGACAACACAACCTTCTTCACTTCCCCAGGCTTCACACTCGCACGCACACTCACAACACAACCTCATTCTCAAGCAGCGAGAAAGAGACTCAGTGGGAACAGGTTAGAGTAAACTACATTGGACACTGATGACAATTCATTTGTGCCCATGGGTCTCATCATTTGCTACTGCCATGTCACAACACAAAGTACAGACAACAATGAGGCAGAAACCTTCCTATTCACACACACTGACTCTCACTGGGATACAGCTCCCACACACACTGACTCTCACTGGGATACAGCTCCCACACACACTGACTGTCACCGGGGTACAGTCCCACAGACATTGACTCTCACTGGGATACAGCTCCCACACACACTGACTCTCACTGGGGTACAGTCCCACAGACACTGACTCTCACTGGGATACAGCTCCCACACACACTGATTCTCACTGGGGTACAGTCCCACACACACTGACCCTCACTGAGGTACAGCTCCCACACACATTGACTCTCACTGGGGTATGGCTCCCCCACACACCGACTCTCACTGGGGTACGGCTCCCACACACTGATTCTCAGTACCTTCATTCTCTCTGTTTCTCTCTCCCTCTCTTTCTCTCTCAGCCTACTCTGTGTAATCCCTCCAATTCCCTTGTGTGTGCCTGCCTCACTTTGATTTCAGATTATTTGAAGAATCCTGAGCTGCTTTTGCATAAAGTCTCAAACATGTTCTTAGTTTAAAATTAAAAATACAATACTACCCACTGATGATGTTCTCATTAAAAGCTCTGTGCAGAACCTTGGAACAAAGCAAAAATCACCCAATCAGATCACCTCAGCCGACAGTGATTTCACAGCTCAATAAGCTGAAGAATTTGTTCACAGGCTATTCAACCACAAGGTGCTTCACATTCAAGCCTAATCGTGTTTGAAACAGCAGCCCACACATGCTGCCCACAGGAACAAACCCAGGCATGATCCCTTCCCTTGCCAGGGGGCTTGCAGGTTTACTGTGAGAGCAGACTGAGTCTGTCAGGTTCACAGGGTGTGACAGCTACTCACTTACACTGAGTCAAGAGGGAGTATACCAGTTCCTGCACCCAATCACAACACGCTTCAATCCAACTCAGAAAATCCCAATCATACCAATACACTCCTGAGACACTCTGCCACCTTCATTTAAAACTCATTAGAGGGTCAGTGCTGAGGGAGTGCCGCACTGTCGGAGAGTCAGTGCTGAGGGAGTGCCGCACTGTCGGAGGGTCAGTACTGAGAGAGGGCCGCACTGTTGGAGGGTCAGTGCTGAGGGAGTGCCGCACTGTGGGAGGGTCAGTGCTGAGGGAGTGCCGCACTGTCGGCAGGTCAGCGCTGAGGGAGTGCCACACTGTCAGACGGTCAGTGCTGAGGGAGTGCCGCACTGTCGGATGGTCAGTGCTGACGGAGTGCTGCACTGTCGGAGGGTCAGTGCTGAGGGAGTGCCGCACTGTCGGAGGGTCAGTGCTGAGGGAATGCCGCACTGTCAGTGGGTCAGCGCTGAGGGAGTGCCGCACTGTCGGAGGGTCAGCGCTGAGGGAGTGCCGCACTGTCGGACGGTCAGTGCTGAGGGAGTGCCGCACTGTCGGACGGTCAGTGCTGAGGGAGTGCCGCACTGTCGGACGGTCAGTGCTGAGGGAGTGCCGCACTGTCAGACGGTCAGTGCTGAGGGAGTGCCGCACTGTCGGATGGTCAGTGCTGAGGGAGTGCCGCACTGTCGGACGGTCAGTGCTGAGGGAGTGCCGCACTGTCGGACGGTCAGTGCTGAGGGAGTGCCGCACTGTCGGACGGTCAGTGCTGAGGGAGTGCTGCACTGTCGGACGGTCAGTGCTGAGGGAGCCGCATTGTCGGAGGGTCAGTGCTGAGGGAGTGCCGCACTGTCGGAAGGTCAGTGCTGAGGGAGATTCTCAGTATTTGAAGCAAAGCAGCTATGGTCTCTCTGGCTCCTGACCAATCTTCTTTTCTGTCAATTCCTCAGCGTCTCAGCTGACTTGCTTCTACTCAGTCGGTGATGGTGATGATGATGTTGTGATGATGGTGATCATGATGTGGAGATGCTGGTGTTGGATTGGGGCGTACAAAGTTAAAAATCACACAGCACCAGGTAATAATCCAACAGCTTTATTTGGAAGCACTAGCTTTCGGAGCGCTGCTCCTTCATCAGCTGGTCGATGGTGGATTGTCCAATCCTGAAACTGCAAATTCTGGCACCAAGGAGTGGCAGGGAGTGTTTGAGGAGGTGGGTGAGTGGGATGTTCCAGTTTCTGTGTGCTCTGCCCACTGCCTGTGCTTGGTTGCCACATGCTGCACACCATGACGTTCACTGTGGGTGGCACCAACACAGATGCTCCCTCTCCAGTTTGTGTATTCTGGGACACACATGTTTGTGGGATGTTACATTTGCTTAGAGACACTTTCAGGGTGTCCTTATACTATTAACTCTGCCCTCTGAGCACTTGACTGGGGAATCTTGTGTTGGGCCTGGGGACAATGTGGCCCACTCATCACCACTCGTTGTGTGTGACTAGAGCCTGGGTATACAGGTCTGGGAGAGGACGCTCACATTGGTACACCTAACCTGCCAGTTGCTTGCTGCTACATTTGAGTTCTCCGATGTTGAATACTCTGTGTCAAAATAACTATTCATGAATCAATATCACAAAAATCAATGCCACACTGCTGGCTGTGGGAGTTTGCTGTGCAAACATTAGCTACCATGTTTTCTTCATTGCAACATCGTTACCTTTGAAGGCAACCTGAGGCTATGGAATTTGCTACTGAAATGCATGTCTTTCTTTTCTTTATCAATCTGTTACTTCCAGGCGCCCCACAACCCTTTGGGATCCCTACACTCCTCTGATTCCAGCCAGTTCATCACAAAATCAGAGAATCATACCATATCCAGTCAGAGTCATGGAGATGTTCAAAGACCCTTCGGTCCAACCCATCCATGCTGGCCAGATATCCCAACCCAATATAGTCCCACCTGCCAATACCCGCCCCATATCTCTCCAAACCCTTCCTATTCAGATAGAAGAGGCCTTTCAGCCCATTGAGTCCACACTGACAAAAAATTACTCTAAACCTACACCAGTCCCAATTTCCAGAACCAGGCAAATAACTGAAAGTTATGACATTTCAAGAGCTTTTCCAAATACTTTTGAAACATGCTGAATTTCCTGCCTCAACTCCCCTCCCAGGCAGTGCTTTACAGATCCCCCACCCTGAAAAGGTTTTCCCTCAAATCCCCTCGAAACCGCCTACCTTTCACTTTAAAATCATGCCTCCTTTTATTGACCCTTTAACTTAGGGGAACAGCTATGCTCTATTCACCCTGTCCATGCTCCTCAATCTTATAAATCTCTATCAGGTTCCCTCTCAACCTTCTCTGCTCCAAGAAAAACCACCTGAGCTTATCCAGCCTGTCTTCATCGCTGCAATGCTCCATCCCAGGCAACATCCTGGTGAATCTGTTCTCCACCCCTCCTGTACAATCACATCCTTCCTGTAGTGCGGTGACCAGAACTGCACGCAGTGCTCCAGCAGTGGCCTAACCCAAGTCTTGTTTAGCTCTAATGTAACTTTCCTGCTCTTGTAATCTATTCCATGACTGATAAAGACGAGTGTCCCATATGCTGCCTTATCAACTCTATTCCCTTCAGGGATCTGTGCACACCCCTGATATAAATGGTTCCTCCACCTGCAGACATGCTTTCACATACCAGATCCAGAGTTCAGAAATTCCCACAGTAAACTCACTGCCTCTCCCTCTCCTCCATAAATGCCTCCCCCCGGCCCACCCAGTTGAGCTTGGGGCAGAGTGAGGTGTTGCTTTAGGTGGAGACCATTCTGAGTGGGGGGGGGTGTCTGTTACAAGCAATGGCATGCAACACCAGGACAGCCAACAATCACAGGTAGAGTTAGCCTGCCCTCTTCTGTACAGATACCATATTTCAGATCACACTTCACAGGCTTCAGACCAATTACAGAATCTCTGGAGAATAAAGTTTCCACCTCAGGATTTACCCCAATGAGGGTCAGTTTGTGAAGGACTGTACCCCAGTGAGAGTGAGTGTGTGTGGGAGCCGTACCCCAGTGAGAGTCAGTGTGTGTAGGACCTGTATCCCAGTGAGAGTCAGTCTGTATGGGAGCTGTACCCCAGTGAGAGTCAGTGTGTGTGGGAGTGTACCCCAGTGAGAGTCAGTGTGTGTTAGAGCTGTACCCCAGTGAGAGTCAGTGTATGTGGGACTGTACCCCAGTGAGAGTCAGTGTGTGTTAGAGCTGTACCCCAGTGAGAATCAGTGCGTGTGGGAGCTGTACCCCAGTGAGAGTCAGTATGTGTGGGACTGTACCCCAGTGAGAGTCAGTGTGTGTGGGAGCCGTACGTTGGTGACGGTATCTGAAAATATTTACATTTCAAAGTGAAATTCCATTCAATCTCTTCTGTTATTGTGTCAAAATCTTGGGAAAATCTAAGTGTCAGAATAGATAAAGGTTCCAGAGTCTGTGCCAGTGGAAACAGGTGAACGATTGGGGCCAATAAGAGAGCCCAAGGACCAGACAATGGGGTGAGACCTTACTAATTTCCAAGGTAAATAATTTCTCCAGCAGCTGCAGCCAGGGGTCTGGAGTTCAGGAAATGTTGCATTTACCAGGAGGCGGCTTTATGCTGAGATAACAGCTGTGTCCTGATCCACTCTGTTATTCCGCACTCTATTTCACATCCCAGGACCAGCCGAGAATTCCATAAACATAATCTGTCTCCAGCTCACTCTCAAAAACATTTCCCTCCTGATTAGGAATCACCTTGGATGGAGTTATTAAACTCCTAGTGTGATAGGGCACAGCCTAATGCTACAACAGGTCACATTTTTACTTTCCCTCATGAATAAACCAAAACTGCTGACATTTTGTGGAAAACACGCTCATCCAACCTGTATTAAAACCTTGTATACCAGACTCTGAGGTAGGGACACACAACCTGAAACGTTAATTCAGATTTCTCTCCATAGATGCTGAGTTTTTCGAACAATTCCTGTTTTTGTCTCTGAATACCGTCTTGCTGTTGTTCTGGACCAACAGTTTTACAGTCAGAGAGTCATAGAGATGTACAGCATGGAAACAGATCCTTTGGTCCAACTCATCCATGCCAACCAAATATCCTAAATTAATTTAGTCCCATTTGCCAGCACTTAGCCCATATCCCTTCCTATTCATATACCAATCCTGATGCCTTTTAAATGTTGTAATTATACCAGCCTCCACCACTTCCCCTGGCAGCTCATTCCATACACACACCACCCTTTGCATGAAAAAGTTGCCCCTGAGGATCTTTTTAAATCTATCTCCTCTCACCCTAAACCTATGCCCTTTAGTTTTGGACGCCCCCACTCCAAGGAAAGACCTTTTCTCTTTACCCTATCCATGTCCCTCATGATTTTATAAACCTCTATAAGGTCAGTCCTCAGCCTCCGATGCTCCAGGGAAAACAGCCCTCGCCTATTCAGCCTCTCCCTATAGCTCAAACTCTTCAACCCTGGCAACATCCTTTTAAATCTTTTCTGAACTCTTTCAAGTTTCACAACATCTTCCCGATAGGAAGGAGACCAGAATTGCACACAATATTCCTACAGCGGCCTAACCAATGTCCTGTACAGCCACAACATGACCTCCCAACTCCTGAACTCAATACTCTGACCAATAAAGGAAAGCATACCAAACACCTTCTTCACTATCCTATCCCCTGAGATTCCACATTCAATGAGCTACGAACCTGCACTCGAAGGTCTCTTTGTTCAGTGACACTCTTCATGGCCTTACCATTAAGTGTACAGGTCCAGCCCTGATTTGCCTTTCCGAAATAAGCACTGCCAAGTTCTGCAAAACAAGCTGCTAGAAACATGGCTTGGCCTAGAGCCTCAGTACATTGTCTATAGAGGAGACAGTTCCAGATTGTCACTCCCATTTGTGTGAGGAAATGCTTCCTAGCATTATCGTTGACCATCGCAGCTCAGATGTTAAGTTCCTGACCCTTCTTCTGGGCTCTTTCCACCAGAGGGAAGAGTTTAGCCCCACCAGTCTGATAAAATCTTTCTGTCATTTTAAATTTATCAACAAAATCCTACAGAACTTCATAGTGAGCAGATAATTAGACTTCTGGGCAATTTGAAATTAAACAGTAATCCCTTACAGTAAGATTCTTCTAAAATCCACACCCCTCACTGTGACACCCTGATATACCCCACACCCCTCACTGTGTCACCCTGATACATCCCACACCCCTCACCATGACACCCTGATATGTCACACACCCCTCACTGTAATACTCTGATATTTCACACACTCCTCACTGTAACACTCTGATATACCCCTCAGATTAACATTCTGATATATCCCACACCGTGACACCCTGATAGGTCACACACCCCTCACAGTAACATTCTGTATCCCACAGCCCTCACTGTAACACTCTGTATCCAAAACCCCTCATTGTAACACTCTGATATACCCCACACCCCTCACCATGAAACCCTGATATGTCACACACCCCTCACTGTAATACTCTGATATACCTCACACCCCTCAGATTAACATTCTGATATATGCCACACCGTGACACCCTGATAGGTCACACACCCCTCACTGTGACACTCTGATATTCCCCACACCACTCGCTGTGACACCATGATATACCCCACAGCCCTCACAGTCACACACTAATATACCCCACACACCCTCACTGTTTCACCCTGATATACCACACATCCCTCGCAGTGCCACTCTGATTTGTCCCACACCCATCGCTGTAACACCCTGATATATCCCACAACCCTCACTGTGACAGTCTGATATACCCCACACCCCTCAGATTAACATTCTGATATACCCCACACCCCTCACCGTGACACCTGATAGGTCATACACCCCTCACTATAACACTCTATATCCCACACCCCTCACTGTAACACTCTGATATTTCACACACCCCTCATTGTAACATTCTGAAAGACCCTTCAGCCCTCACCTGATCTGTCCTCGCACCGTCACTGTGTCACCCTGATACACTGTACACCCTCACTGTAACACTCTGATATACCCCACCCCCCTCACCACACTGTCACACCCTGATATGTCCCACACCCCTCACTGTCACACCCTGATATATCCCACCCCCCTCACTGTGTCACCCTGATATACCCCACCCTCCTCACTGTGTCACCCTGATATACCTCACACCCCTCACTGTAACACTGATATACTCCCCACCCCCCTCACTGTCACACCTTGATATATCCCACCCCCCTCACTGTGTCACCCTGAAATATCCCACCCCCTCACTGTGTCATCCTGATATACCCCACCCCCCTCACTGTCACACCCTGATATACCCCACCCACCTCACTGTGTCACCCTGATATACCCCACCCCCCTCACTGTCACAATCTGACATATCCCACCCCCCTCACTGTCACACCCTGATATACCCCACCCACCTCACTGTGTCACCCTGATATACCCCACCCACCTCACTGTGTCACCCTGATATACCCCACCCCCCTCACTGTCACACCCTGATATACCCCACCCCCCTCACTGTCATACCCTGATATGCCCCACACCCCTCAGATTAACATTCTGATATACCCCACACACCATCACCGTGACACTCTGAAATACCCCACACCCCTCACTGGAACACCCTGATATATCCCACCCCCCTCACTGTCACACCCTGATATATCCCACCCCCCTCACTGTCACACCCTGATATATCCCACCCCCCTCACTGTCACACCCTGATATATCCCACCCCCCTCACTGTCACACCCTGATATATCCCACCCCCCATCACTGTCACACCCTGATATATCCCACCCCCTCTCACTGTCACACCCTGATATATCCCACCCCCCCTCACTGTCACACCCTGATATACCCCACCCCCCTCACTGTGTCACCCTGATATACCCCACACCCCTCACTGTGTCACCCTGATATATCCCACACCCCTCAGATTAACATACTGATATACCCCACACCCCTCAGATTAACATACTGATATACCCCACACACCCTCACCGTGACACTCTGAAATACCCCACACCCCTCACTGTAACACCCTGATATATCCCACACCCCTCACCATGACAACCTGATATGTCACACACCCCTCACTGTAATACTCTGATAATTCACACACTCCTCACTGTAACACTCTGATTTACCCCTCAGCCCTTATTTTAAAATCCTGATATGTCCTCACACCCCTCACTGTGTCACCCTGATACACTGTACACCCTCACTGTAACACACTGATATACCCCACACCCCTCACTGTAACACACTGATATATCCCACACCCCTCACTGAAACACACTGATATACCCCACAACCCTCACCACACTGTCACACTCTGATATACCCCACACCCCTCACGGTAAAACCCTGATATACCCCACACCCTCATTGTAACACCCTGATATACCGTTCACTCCTCACTGTGAAACTCTGATATGTTGCACACCCCCCACTCTAACAAGGGAAAGTGAGGACTGCACAGACTGAAGATCAGAGTCGAAAAGTGTGGTGCTAGAAAAACACAGCAGGTCAGGCAGCATCCGAGGAGCAGGAGAGTCAACATTTCAGGCATAAGTCCTTCATCAGGAATGTGACACTCTCATAAAGGACTTATGCCCAAAACATCGACTCTTCTGCTCCTCAGATGTTGCCTTTCCTGCTGTGCTTTCCAGCACCACATTTGTTGACCCTCACTGTAACACTCTGACAGGGCTTTGTTATAGCCCCTCGAGGGTAGTGTTCATCACTCCCTAAAAATTTTAATTTTTTCTTTCCTGTGTCTAAGTAGAAAGTTTTTCATCCTCCAGACTGATGGTTTCTTTATTTCCCCTGTTTATTGGTCAGCGCAGAGTGCTCATCCATGATCTAGTGCTGTATCACAGTCTGTTTCTGTTCCTGCCAAACTTGCTAAGTAATGCCTTGTCAGAAATAAATGCTAACCCTCCCTGGCTACTGTGGCAGGACATCCCAAAGTGTTGTGATTCAGTCATTTGGCTGGTTTTCTTGAAAGCCAATGTTAATGAGCTATGGGTTTCTATGTGTTAGCCAAATGAACATAAATAGGAGTGAGGTAAGGTATGGCCGATCTTTTCATGGACCCAGCTCTACTTACCCTGCTCACCGTAACCACTAATTCCTTTACTATTCAAAAATTTATCTTTGCCTGAAAAACATTGAGGAAGCTTCAAATGCTTCACTGGGCACAGAATTCCACAGATTCACAACCTGTTGGGAGAAGAAGTTCCTCCTCAACTCAGCCGTAAATCTGCTTCCTCTAATTTTGAGGCTACGTCCTCATTGTCCTAGTTACACCCACCGGTGGAAACATCCGCTCTACTTCTATCTTATCTATTCCCTTCATAATTTTAAATGTTTTCATAAGATCTCTCCTCATTCTTCTAAATTCCAATGAGTATAATCCCAGTCTACTCAGTCTCTCCTCATAAGCCAACCCCATCAACTCTGGAATCAACCTAGTGAACCTCCTCTTCACCCCCTCCAGTGCCAGGACTTCTTTTCTCAAGTAATGAGACTAAAACTGTACACAGTACTCCAGGTGTGGCCTCACCAGCACTCTATACAGCTGCAACATGACCTCCCTAGTTTTAAACTCCATCCCTCTAGCAATAAAGGACAATATTCCATTTACCTTTTAATTTCCTGCTGCAGCTGCAAACCAACTTTTTGTGATTCATGCACAGGGACACCCAGGTCCCTCTGCACAGCACCATGCTGCAATTTAAATAATAGTCCATTTTGCTGTTATTTGTACCAAAATGGATGACCTCATATTTACCAACATTGTGCTCCATCTGTGAGACTCTTGTCCACTCACCTAACTGATCTGTATCCCTCTGCAGACTTTCACTGTCCTCTGTACAGTTTGCTTAAACACCTATCTTAATATCATCTGTGAACCTTGACACACCACACTTGGTCCCCACCTCTAAACTATCTCTGTAAATTATAAACAATTGCAATCTCAACACTGATCTCTGAGACACACCACTAGCCACTAATTGCCAATCAGAAGAACACCCATTTATCCCCAATCTGCTTTCTGTTAGTTAACCAATCCTCTATCTATGCTACTACTTTGCCCACCATGCACTGTTATGTTTTGCAGGAGCCTTTTGTGTGGCACCTTGTCAAATGTCTTTTGGAAATCTACCATATCCACTAGTTCCATTGTCCACCCCACCCACTCATAATGTCCTTGAAGAGTTCCAGTAAATTAGTTAAACATGACCTAACTTTCATGAATTCTTGCTGTGTCTGCCTGATGGGACAATTTCTATCCAGATGTCTCGTTATTTCTTCCTTGATTATAGCTTCAAGCTTTTGCCCCACTACAGACATTATGCTAACGGGCCTATAGTTACCCACCTTTTGTCCACCTCCTTTTTTAAATTGTGGTGTCACATTTCTGTTTTCCATGACTCATTTGGAGGCACATTCTCTCGCATCCAAGCTCAGAGGTTGAGCGTTCAAGTTCCACTCCACAGCCAAATTTACAATGACATTCTTGATGCGGTATACACACAAGGGATGTGAGTCAAAGACATTGGGTGTTTGAGGTTACAAAGATGGTGAGGATCATGCTGCATTTGAAGTAGTGCTGTGAACAGCTGTAATCTGTGTGTTATAAAAAGGAGATGGAAGCACCTGGAGAAGATGGAACATGATTTCTGCAGCAGAGATTCTGAACTGAAATGAACAAGCTGACCTCCCTTGAAAGGTGACATGATAGAGACATTCAGAATTTTGAAAGGGATTGACAAGGTGACCATGGAACAATTCTTTCCACGTAAATTGTGGGGAGGCCTAAACTATGGTCATCAATACCGTCAAGTCCAGTAGGTAATTTGGTTATTTAACCCAGAGCGTGTGAGAACTTGCTGCAGTATGGTTGATGTGAATGTACATTTGAGGGATAACAGGTGAGGAAAAAATACAAGGGAAGTAGATGGGTTGTGTGAAATATGGACTTACAGCCCATTTCACTTTGTCAACAGCATAAACACAATCATTTTCCGGTCCCTTTAGTTCTGAAGAGATCATTGGACTCAAAACTTTAATTCCGTTTTTCTATCTCTGCGGCCAGAACTGCTTTTGACAGCATTTTTAGTTTTTAATTTTGGTTTCACTGCATAATACAGTCGAGATAAAAACTGCAAGGCCATAGACCTGCATTTCCCCAGCAGGAAACAACCAAATTTCTCAAGCTTTAGTTTTATTGAAGGGGTCCATTCTCACGGATAAGCTCCACATGTTTTACTCGTTATTGGAGATAGTGCACTTTCACATCTGCCATCTTACCGGAAGTTCCTTATTTACTCTCCAAATAGATTTTTGGAATAGAAAACACTGTTGTTGGAGTCGGGAGGGGGTTGTCCTGACTCTAGACACTGGGTTTTGAGACTCTGATTCAAATCAGTACGTTAAATTACGTTTTAGTTTCTCGTTTGGTGGTTAGGTTAAAAAGTCCGGAAGTGTTGTCATTTTTTATTTCCGGTTACTGGTGGCCCACGTGCTTGACCCGGAAGTACCGTTGTTATACTCGATTTTAAACGGATCGGATCGACTCCGGCTCCATCTCCATGGAGGGGGTTCCTGAACTGGTCTCTGACCCTCTATCTCCTGAAGTGATTGCCTTTCTGCAGCAACACCCGGCGCTGCAGCCTGGCCACAACAACCGAGTGAGTGTGAGGCAGAGCCTTTATGTAATACCTTATTGACCTTTAAATGCCCCCATCTCTTTAAATACCTGCTTGGTCCC
This sequence comes from Chiloscyllium plagiosum, assembly GCF_037043375.1. Taxonomy (NCBI): domain Eukaryota; kingdom Metazoa; phylum Chordata; class Chondrichthyes; order Orectolobiformes; family Hemiscylliidae; genus Chiloscyllium; species Chiloscyllium plagiosum. The sequence continues at coordinate 5,131,685 of NW_028270159.1, read as the reverse complement.
TTTAAGAGGCCCTACGACTCTTTAAAGAACCTCTTGTCTTTTTAAATAGCTCCACGGTTTCTTTAAGTTACCCCTTTAAACACCACGTGGTCCATTGAAATGCTCCCACAGCCACATCGCCCCCCGACACAATAAACTGCAGTTCCACTGCTCTCCCACTCCTCCCCTGTTTGAGCCAGTTCTACACAGAAGGTGATTAACTTTTATACAGGCTTGAACCTGCTGTCATTCTGGGCGGAAAACCTGCAGAAGCTCTTTAAAAGCCTCTCGCTTTCTCTCTGGAGAAATCAAGATATGGAAAACTGCGGATGCTGTAAGATCTCAGAAACAACAACAAATTGTTGGAAAAGCTTAGCAGATCTGGCGGCATCTTTGGAGAGAAATCAATTAATGTTTCGGGTCCACTGACCATTCGTCAAAATACTGCTGCTTGCTGCATGTGTTTCCGAATCCCAGCAATAGTTTACAAATATATTATTGTGGTAAGAGTGGATTTGACAAATAGAGATGCAGTGGTAAAGTGTACTGGTGTCCTTTCTATAAACCAGAGAATGAATTCAAATTCTACACTGAGCAGTTTGAGAATTTGATTAAAAATCTGGAATCAACTAAATTGATTGTGAATTGAATAGGTTGCTGGATAAATTCACTGGACTACTTAATGTCTTGTAGGGAAGGAATCCTGCTACCCTGTGTGGGACTGTATGTCACCCAGATCAATGTAATTGATTCCTAGTTGTCCCCCAAGACACTCAATTCTATCAAGCCTGTATAAAAGTTAATCACCTTCTCTGTAGAACTGGGGATGGGCATCGATGATAGTTTAAGGATAAAGGGAAAACCTTTTGGGACTGAGATGAGAATTTTTTTTAATGAATCCGTGTAATTCACTACTACAGAATCTGGTTGAGGCCAAAACATTGTATTTTCAAGAAGGAAGTCGATACAGCTTTTGTGGCTAAATGGATCAAGGGATATGAGGGGAAGCATAGACTAGGGTATTGAGCTCAATGTTGAGAGTGAGGTGCTGGAAAAGCACAGCAGGTCAGGCAGCATCTGAGGAGCCAGAGAATCGACATTTCGGGCAAAAGCCCTTCACCAGGAATTGAAATCGGTGACCAGGCGTGAGAGATCAACTAGCCTGCTCTTATCTCTTATGCTTCTATTTTACCAATCCACCAATGACACTCTCATCCCCAGAATTACTGAAAAAAAACTTACTGTTAGTTAGCTTGCAGGATCATGAGCCTATATGGTGGCACTTGGGAGTGGAACAGAGGGGACAGAACAACAAGCCTTAAACCTTAAAGTCAACTTTCACACTCTTGAAGGGCAATACGAAACATTAGTTTCAGTTAAGGAGGTGGTTAGTTCAGTTATGTGGACCTTGGAAGAAAATAACCAGTTTCTCAATCTAACAGTCTCTGAAACAATAATCAGCTGACTGATTAAGACTCCAGGGAACAATATATGCAGAGGGCTGCCTAGGAAGATCCCACGTGGAATGTACAATATAGGACAACCATTGTGGATTTGGATGAGTGAAGAATGTTGGGCCAGAGCACCAGGGACTAACGCTCTTTCATTCCCTCTCCATTCAGTTAAAATTCCCATAAATATTTTCATGCGACTAATGTTTGTATTGTGTGTTGAAGGTTAAATGTTCTCTGACTGGTCATGAGTTGCCATGCCGACTGGCAGATCTACAGACCTACACCAAAGGCAAGAAGTACCAACGCCTGGCAATGAAGGAGCCATTTAATTTCAGTCAGTTTGAGCCACACATTGTCCCCAGCACTAAAAATCAGTAAGTGTGAGATGCTCCGCATCTTATCTGACTAAGGGTTTAGAGCAATCAAATACTCACAAGGACAGCTACAGTATGGGGTTAGATACAGAGAAGAGCACTGTCGGAGGGTCAGCGCTGAGGGAGTGCCGCACTGTCGGAGGGTCAGCGCTGAGGGAGTGCCGCACTGTCGGAGGGTCAGCGCTGAGGGAGTGCCGCACTGTCGGAGGGTCAGTGCTGAGGGAGCGCCGCACTGTCGGACGGTCAGCGCTGAGGGAGTGCCGCACTGTCGGAGGGTCAGTGCTGAGGGAGCGCCGCACTGTCGGAGGGTCAGCACTGAGGGAGTGCCGCACTGTCGGAGGGTCAGCGCTGAGGGAGCGCCGCACTGTCGGAGGGTCAGCGCTGAGGGAGTGCCGCACTGTCGGAGGGTCAGCGCTGAGGGAGTGCCGCACTGTCGGAGGGTCAGTGCTGAGGGAGCGCCGCACTGTCGGACGGTCAGCGCTGAGGGAGTGCCGCACTGTCGGAGGGTCAGTGCTGAGGGAGCGCCGCACTGTCGGAGGGTCAGCACTGAGGGAGTGCCGCACTGTCGGAGGGTCAGCGCTGAGGGAGCGCCGCACTGTCGGAGGGTCAGCGCTGAGGGAGTGCCGCACTGTCGGAGGGTCAGCGCTGAGGGAGCGCCGCACTGTCGGAGGGTCAGCGCTGAGGGAGCGCCGCACTGTCGGAGGGTCAGCGCTGAGGGAGTGCCGCACTGTCGGAGGGTCAGCGCTGAGGGAGTGCCGCACTGTCGGAGGGTCAGCGCTGAGGGAGTGCCGCACTGTCGGAGGGTCAGTGCTGAGGGAGCGCCGCACTGTCGGAGGGTCAGCGCTGAGGGAGTGCCGCACTGTCGGAGAGTCAGCGCCGAGGGAGTGCCGCACTGTCGGAGAGTCAGCGCCGAGGGAGTGCCGCACTGTCGGAGAGTCAGCGCCGAGGGAGTGCCGCACTGTCGGAGAGTCAGCGCCGAGGGAGTGCCGCACTGTCAGAGAGTCAGCGCCGAGGGAGTGCCGCACTGTCGGAGGGTCAGTGCTGAGGGAGTGCCGCACTGTCGGAGGGTCAGTACTGAGGGAGCGCCGCACTGTCGGAGGGTCAGTGCTGAGGGATGTAAGAGATATCGTTACAACCAATTTGGAAATGGGGATTTTGTTCACCAGTATTTATCCAGCAAGTCACTGTAACTTAAAAAGCAGATTATCATGTGGTCATTCTGTTGTTGCTCTAGGATCTTACTATGCACACATTGGCTGCTTCACTTCTAACATTCCAGCACTGGCTATAGTTACACGAAGTGCATTGTTAACTGTGAATTCATGTGGGACATTTCTCCATTTGTTCAGGGATCAACTGTTCTGCAAATTGACCATTCGCCACATTAACAAGATTCCACAGCATGTTCTTCGCCATGTGAATGGGAAACGCTACCAGAAAGCACTGAAGAAATGTGAGTGTATTGTTCAGATAGGAAGGTGTGCCAGGCACTAAAATGGAAGTGCAGAAGAATGCACTGATTGAATGTTTTGAAGTTCATTTTATTTTATATATAAACCACCCTAAACCCTTTGATTGAATTCCAGTCTGTAACTTACTCCTGGGTATCTGTTATTGTATATATAAAGCACCTTGAACTCGATTAGATTCCAGTCAGCAACTCTCTTGTTGAGGTCTTTGAGTGAATTTTCCTGTTCAGAATCTGGCGTGCAGAGAAACTGGTGCTGGGTGGATGAGTAGGTAGTTGTTTAGTTGTTTGGTGTCAGTTTTAGCCTGGCAGGGGTTTGGGGCAGACACAAATGTGGGTGAGGTATTGGATTGACCTTGGGTTAGAGTGACCACCTCCACTAACATGTTGTCCCTCTGTTTCGGCCCAGTTAATGAGTGTGATGCTCTCGGGGTGCCCTTTGTACCAGCATGTCTCTCTCAGAAGAGAAGGCAGGATCGAGAATCTAACAGGGAGGAGTCTTGTCACAATCGGAAGGAATTCTGGGAGCCTGACAAGAGCGAAGGAAGTGAGAGTGATGATTCAAGTGACAGTATGAGTGATTTGTACCCAGGTGAGTGACTGTTAGCAGGAGCTCTGTGACCGTAACCTTTAGGTTGGATCCCAGCAGTGGTTCTGAGCCTTCAGGTGCACTTTCAGGAGGAGATTTCAAATTTCAATTCACTGAGTTTAGAAAAAAAAACCTCATTAACATTTCTTCTCTGAAGAGAATAGTTAGTTTTCCCTAATCTCTCCACAGAAAACATGTAGCTTGTCCTTGACATACCTTTGGGTACAGAACCAATGGCTGAAGCATTTGCACCTATTTTCAGCCAGAAGTGCCAAGTGCATGATTGATCTCAGCCTCTAACAGAAGGACAAGGGCAGCAGATACATGGGAACATCACCCCTACAAGTTCCCCTCTAAGCCACTCACCATCCTGACTTGGAAATACATCACTGTTTCTTCAGTGTCGCTGGGTCAAAATTCTGGAATTCCCTCCCTCATGGCACGTGGGTCAACTCACAGCACACAGACTGCAGCGGTTCAAGAAGGCAAACATCACCTTTTCGAGGTCAATGAGTTACGAATGATAATTCTTTTAAATTCACTTATGGAGCATGTGCATCACTGGCTGGGCCAGTGTTTATTGCTCATCCCTAGGTGCCCTTGAGAAGGTGAGGGTGAGTTGCCTTCTGTTGAACTGCTGCAGTCCATGTGCTGTGGGTTGACCTATAGTGCCCTCAGAGAGTGTAAATGCCGGCCCAGTCAGCAACACTCATGTCGTATGAATGGATATTTAAAAATTAATCCGTAACCCCTCCCTGAAACGCTTGTGCTACTCATGGTATCTTTACAAATGTTAATCTTGGGTTCAGTGATCAGTTGATTCTTAACAGTTAATATTTGTCTTGTAGAACACATCTTTAACAGAAAAGATGACACAAAGGCAGAGGTGTTCCCGAACAAAGAACATAGCAATGGTGAGAAAATGGAAGTTGAGGTAGCATCGCCAATGAAACGGAAAAAGGTAAAGGCTGCACCCATCACATGGAACCAATAATGTGTTTGATGCTTCTTCGGAATGGGAGGTCATTCAGCCTATTAGGCCTGCTCTACCATTCAACTCTTAGCTTAGATTTTTGTTGGGTAATGAAATTATCAAACTATTTTAATGTGGAGGTGCCAGTGATGAACTGGGGTGGACAAAGTCAGAAATCTCATGACACCAGGTGTAGATAGGCAGACTTCTATGGCTGTGCGCTTCCCTCCACTTCACCTGATGGAGCAGTGCTCCAAAAACTTGTGATCTCAAATAAGCTTGTTCGACTATAACCTGGTGTTGTGCAACTTCAGACTATTTAAAAATTGAGTTATTTGAAGGAATTGCAGAGATCTGCAATTCTTTTTGTGAAGTAGTTCCTGACATCACCCCTCAAAGGTAATTAGGAATGGACAATGAATACTGGCCTTGTTAGTAACACTCCCCTCCCAAGCATGTAGAATATATAGCTCAAATGTAAAAAAACTCTCCCACTGACTAACCCCCTTTAATATGCACCCCTGCCAATACAACGTCTCCCCAACTTATCAAATCTATTAATCACCTTAATCAAGTCACCCTTTCAATGTTCTGTACTCAAGTAGTACAAGTTTAGTCTGACGATTGTTGTGACACAATGGTAGCATCTCGACCTGTGGTCCAGAAGGTGTGGGGTTCAAATCCCATCTGGCCCAGAGGTGTCATTTTCTTAACAAGGTGATATGTGGGCTCTTGTGGTGCAGTGGTAATTTGCTTGCCTGTAAGCAAAGAGGCCCAGGTTCAATAACATCTCTGAACAGAATATGACAGCACATAAAGAGATCCTTTGGCCCAACTCATTCATGCTGACCTGTTTTCCTAAACTGAACCAATCCTGTTTTCCTGTGTTGACCCCTATTCCTCCTTCCCCTTTCATATCCATGGAGCTGTCCAGATGTCTTTTTACTGTTGTAATTGTACTTGCCTCTATCAACCTGTTCCATATATGCACCACCCACTTTGTGAAACAAGTTGCCCCTCAGGTCCCTTTTTAAATCTTTCCCCACTCACATTGAACTTATGTCCTCTAGTTTTAGACTCTCCTACTCTGGGGAAAAGACATTGGCTAGGCTGGTGAGAAAGCTGACAAGTTTTGTATGTGCAACTTGTCCTCAAATTTAATCCTTTTAACCAGCTCACCTGTCACAGACTATCTTTCCCAGCACAAATGCAGTTACTTCAAATGGTATGGAGGTTAAGACTGAGATGAACAGAATTTTGTTGGTGAGAGTATTGATGAAAATGGAACAAAGTGTGCAGCATGAGTCTGATATGACAGACTGAGGGACTGAATGGTGTCTAATGTTTGTTTTCTCTCATGAATAGAAGGTTGGGAAATTAAATTGCTCTTCTAATATCCAGTGAATGTTTCTCCCCATCCCCAGCCACAGCCACAAACTTACATGAAGAAGAAATTGAAGAAAGGGGCCTCTCAAAGACCCAGCAGTCACGGCAAGTCTAAAACATAACTGAAAACTGGAAATCAGAACTAACCCTGGGAACAACTTAGCCATTTGGTCGCCTGGTACAATGTGCTGAGTAGTTACTGTACAGTTTCAATTTGTATCTGTGTAGGGAGTAAAGCATACCTGAAACAGTAAAGCTGTGAGCATCTTTGAACCTCTTGTTCAACTGTAACCTTGAGTCCTTCCATCTCCTCTGTTAACAATGTTGACTCACACAAGGATGCAGGCTACAAAACTATTTCTATAACTTGGTATCATAGCCATATGTACCCAAGAGGATAATCAAACAAAACTTGATGCTGCAGAGGAGATATTAGGACAGGTGACCAAAAGTCTTAGTCAAAGAGAGAACTTCCAAGCTGGCACACTAATTGAAATTTGAGCTTGTTCAAGGCTGGGTTGGAGTAACGCGGGTGAGGGTTGTGGGGCCGGAATTGAAAATTGAATTTCAAAACTTGTATGAGAATTTTAAAATTGGCTCTGAGTGAAGCAATGCTTCAGTGTTGGTTAGTGAGTTGGGTGCTGGCTCAATGTAATGTGATAGAAGTTAGAATGTTGGCAGCAGAATTCTGGTTCTGATGTCAGTACCACCGGATGTAAATGTAACCAGAGGGTTTCAACTTGCACTTCATAGCAGTGATGGGATCAAGGACCATGGTTCATGTCCTACCTCTGTAGAGAGGTAGACCAATGCCTGGCTCAGAGTAAGTGAGCACAGCTGAGGCTGAGATAACAATGTTTTTCTGCTAGAAGATTCCATAATGATTGAGTCAAGGTTTTACTTTCATTTCTGAACACATGTAAAGCTGATCTTTATTACCCATTCATAGTGGCACTTACACCTAGGTTTTGATGCAGCAATATGGGAATGGTGCCTCTATCTGGGTGAAGAGGCTAATATGTGGAAGGGGTATTTGGAAGTATTCTGTGCTGTAGGCTGCTGAGCTTGCCAGTTGCTGTCTTGCATCTGCTAATCCAGCAGACAACAGAACAAATCCCACTACCTCGGTTGAAAAACAACTGGTATGAATGCAACAATGCAGAGGGGGTGCAGGGAAATTCACAGCTTTTATTTAACAACAAACTCAACAGCACAATTTTCAGAAGAGAACAAAGGTTCCTGGAATTTTGCACTAATAGTTACCCAATGGTCTGGAGCTGCTGTGGCCACAACAGCAGTAAGAGCTTGCCTCCACTCCAGTGACCTTGTACTCTACATGTGAACATTTTTAAAGGAAAAAAAAGCTGTGTAAACACGTTCCCAGCAGAAATGCAGGTACGCTCTGTACCACCCCTCCCTCCTCCCAATCAGGCACATCGACTAATACTGACAGTTATTGCACTGAGCGGCTTCAGAATGAGTCCATCGTTATTGCTGTTTATATAAATTATTTTCTATCCCTCCTCTCTTGAAGTGAACTTTGTCAGGAATTTCCAGTCCATTGGATGCTGGCTGTTTATTTCAGCTTTTCAATTGCAGAGGACATCACAGTCTAGTTTGACCCTTGTGTTTCACACAATTCCATGCAAGAGTCACAGTGAGGAGGAGAGGTGAGGCCTGGGGTGCCTGAACATTTTGAAAATATTTCTGTTTGAAACAGAAACAACTTGTATAGGGACCAGCCATGAAGTGTCACCCATTTCTGCCACTGTGCAGGGTCTACTAAACCTAGCAGAATACCAAGATGCAACGTCAAGGGAAAGATAAATAATGCAACCACTTTTAAAAACAGGAAGCAGACCTTAACATATTTTTGAAAATTACAGCCACAGCAAGATTAATTTTGAAACAGGAATATTCAGTGGCAGTATATGTTAATACCAAATCCATCAATAACATGATCAGCAATCCACTGCAAAATTAACTTGGAAATGTAGGTCATTCACTCTCACACTACACTCTGCACTTTGTGATGGTGGTGGCAGTGATATTCAGCATTATCCTCCTTATAGAAGGGACTGGCTCTGTCTGGCAGTTTCCACACATATCTCAAGCAACAAGGGCACTCTATGAGCCTGAAGAGTGATGGATAGGTATTACGATATGGTAGATGGGAATCAAGCTGAACCTAGTAAACACATTAATTACACACGAGCATGCTTTTACTCGCGTGCACAATTGGATGAGGACCTAAAATCTGAGTCAGTTTCCCCTTCTTAACCCTCAGTGATTATCAAAGCAACAACTCCAATCACATACCTCCACCTACACACTGGGGAAATCAAACCCCAGTCCTTTCAGAATCACCTGGCACATACATCAACTACACAGGCAGTTTGTACTAGCCACTTTTAAACATCTAGCAAGAGGGTTCTGGGTCTTGGTAACAGCCTTTGGGAATGTCTGTCCCATGATCTCAGCATCTACTTATATCTGAGATCAGTAAAGGTTACAGAAACTGCATTCGCAGAGAAAGGATGAACAACACTAGGAGTTGATCCTCAGCTGGTAGTTTGGACAGACAGAGCCTGGGAGGGATTTTAATCAATAAGGGTACCTCATTTTGGCACAACTTAGTGTTAGAGAACATAACCATTTTTAGTGAAATGTAATTAAATAAGGAGTTATAATAGCTACAAGTTGACTCATGAGAGTAGGAAAATATTCCAATTCCTTTCCTCCTGGGACAAGAATATGCAAAGAGAACTAACTCTACACAGTAGCAGGAACCTGAACTGGGGCTTCATTTTAACTTTGTTTTTTTTTAAAGAGGCTAAGTTAATTCTTTAATACATAGCCAGTGTCAAAAGTCTGAACCTGAAATACTTTACTGTTGGGACATTGTAAATTTACAATTGTCTTTTATCTCTGAAAGCCAAAAGAAGGCTGTGTTTTGTGAAGTTACCAATGAGCAGTGGAGCATTACATGCCCTGAATGAGAATGCATTGAAATCTGGGTAAAAGTACATACTGTAAACTGTACAAAACAGTGGGGAAGGATGGTTGATAAGGAAGAGGGATGAAAGGTGGTGGTTGTGGGAAGAGGAAGGCGGATGGAGGGTGGCAGCAGTTTTGAAGATGGTACACCAATCACCACTCTTTCTTCTTCTCGTCCATTGAAACACCGCCAGGGCCCAGTGCAACCACAAGCAGGAGCCCCCCAATCACAGACATGCTCTGGAAGAAGTCATATTTCAGGAAGTCATGCATGGGCTTGTAGGCAGGGATTGTCCAGAAGGCATTGAAGTAGAGGTTAAGACTGAAGAGCCAGACGACCAAGGTCAGAGCGGCCAACTTCGTTTTGAAGCCGATTGCCACCAGGACGATCAAACCTGTTCCCACCACGTTCTGGATAATCTACAAAAGGGAGAAAAATTACACACGTTCTGGGTCAGATGGGAGCACAACACTAATCCTGACCACGTTATTACACCCTTCTCCAATGCAGTGCTGACTCCTGCTGGCATTTCAGATTCAGAAACCATTTACCCAGATACAACTGACTGCTCAACCATATGAAGCACCATACATTACATAGAATTACTTAAGCAGAATATGACAGACGCAGGGAAACTGTAATAAAAGCAGAAAACACTGAAAACGGTCAGCTAGAGTCAGTGAGGAGAGAAACTATTAACTATTCAGGTCTGTAACCTTCAGTCAAATAGTAAAAAGATGTAAAGGAGTTTTATTGCTCACTCAGCTGTCCCACAGTTTCAACATTATATTTTGTCAAGGCTAACAGCAACTACCATAGGTCTTCAAGTGACAGAAGAGTGCATGTCACACCTGCTGGGAGGAGAGAGAACAACTATAGCAGCTAGGTGATCTCAACTATCATGGCTTCACACAAAGTGTGACCATCAAGATTCCATGGATAATAACAGCTCTCCAAAGTATCAACTCCAATATCACAGGCAGGGTTACTTGCCAAGTCCTGTGGCGATGGAAACACAGCAATGTACCTGGCTGTCCCTAATCAAAACGCTGCACACAGGTGACAGATGTATGCAGGTCACTAGATATGTGCTGGGTCTGAGATGTCTTTTGGCAGCAGCATATGATGGAGTATTCCCTTTCAGAATACTCTCTGCTCACTGAATATGGGGAAGGAGTTAGAAAAGATGCCTGGAGAGGAAACTATCCCACTTTCACCCAGGGATCAGCACATTGTGGGATCACCATTTTCGTGGTCAATCAGGGAACACTTGGCTTTTGCAACTTAGAATGTTAAAACATTCATAATTAATCTTGAGTGTGACTAAAAGGACTACCATATAAATAGAAGCAAAGGGAAATCATAGACAAATGAAAGACTGGAATGCTGATTAGTAGCAACAATGCAAATCTGAAAATACTTAACTAATATTGCCCTTTTTACATTAATATGAAATAACTTGTTAGCTCAGTTTTATTCATAAGGCTGGCACAACGCCGAGGGCTGAAGGGCCTGTACAGTACTGTTCTACGGCTCTATGTCTGGGAAGAAGAACTGCAAACGCATAGGTGTATAGTAATAGGGTATGGGAAAGGGTCCGAGTGGGATGCTCTTCAAAGGGTCAGTGTGGACTAGTTGGGCAAAATGGCCTGTTTCCACAGTGTAGGGATTCTGTGATGATGATGATTGAGCCCCATTTTCCTGGAGGGGCGGCTTAGAGCAAGCAGAGGATATTCTACTGGAAAGGCAACACTGGCAGCAACCCTTACATGCATGGAATTTGTTTTCGGATCTTGGATGTGTTTTCAGAACTCCCCAGTATTGTAAATGAAGGCTCATGACATTACAGCTTTGGCTGGGTCTGAATAGTCTGCCAGGTCAAATTTCAACTCTCAAATGGCCAGTGTTCTGGGGAAAACAATGGGAATAGGACTAAGGCATTTGAAGCTCAGTAGCACTAAGGGCAGCTTACTGCCAATCATTGTAAATGGCAATCTGTCCATCATGCTGCATCACACGTTGAGTCAAAGTGTCTTAACGTTGAGGCAGAGTGGCAGCAGAGAAAAGGAAGCAAATTCTGTACTCCTGGTTCCACTACCTCATGGGATGTCCTGCCCCATGTACCCATAGATCTCTGGGTCGAAAACCAGCCTGTTCAGTCACAGTAGCATCTCAAGATGCAGACATTATCCTTAAATCTGGGGGTAGCAGACGACAAAGATTGGAACCTATTTTTGGCAACATTCAAGCAACAAATAACAAAGACTGAGATAGGCCGGAATGCAGGAGAGATTAAAGTGCAGAAGCAGTATGCTCCAAAGCAAAATGAAGGTGTAACGGTAAAAATAAAAACTCAAAAGTTGTGCTAGAGATAGTGGAAGTGGAAGAGCAGAATCTAAACTGAAATAGCACTAGAAGTACCAAGCGTGGAGGAGAGGAGGAATTAATTCCTGAGGCTGTTACTCCATCTGGTATGACCTGGGTTGTACGCACTCTGAAAATTTTAAGTTACTGGACTGTTTCAGCACAAGAATTGGGCTTTTCAAGTAAGCTAGTGTGTTCCTTTGAGACTGCTGTATGTCTTTTTCATGTTATTAATAAAGATATCCAGCACACCCGGACAACCCACCCCAGCACGCCTACTCCCAACTCACCGAGAAGAAGTTGGCGTTAAAATGCAACAAGGTCATGAACATCAGGATGAGCAGGACACGGCCTCCCAGCTGCATGTATTGTTTTGGGGAGCTCTCGCTGATTGTTGGAACGCCAGCAAACATGCTTTTACCTTCTGATCGAGACTCAGCCAGCAACAGCAGCAAGCCACCCCCTAGGGCCAGGTTTCTAACCAGAGCAAAGAGAGGGCCAGAGTATTAACACAGGTCATTGAAACTCAAATTCCAACACGTTACACATTTTAGCCATTGCGCTCTTAACCCGAAAGCATGGACGCTGGAATGTACAGCAGAGCAACGCTGGCTGGAAGTAAAAAAGGGGAGGTGGCAGACAGCCAGAGTGGGGGGAGATACGCACCTCATCAGGAACTTCAGGTCCCATAAGATACTGTAGGCAACAGTCTGAAATCAAAGAAATGGAGCAGTTAGTGCACATCTCATTGCTGACTACAGGAGAGGAGACAGGGCAGGCAGTCTACCCAGTAAGAGACCAGGAAACTTGATGGAGAAACATGAGCCACACTCCTGTTTAAATAATAGCAATAAATGGTATGGATAACGCCTGGTTGAGAAACTTTAAACAAAACTCCCGTGTCAGAATACAGCATTCAATTGTAGTCACATCAGAAGGGAGTCAAATCTGAATAATTCTGCAGCAATACCGGGAATGTGATGAAGAGTGAGATTCTGGGCTGATATTTCCACTATTAGAGACTGACCTCAGTCTCTGAGCTAATGACAGACAAGATACCATTTCACTTCTCACTCCATCTCTGCACAATCATAAATTTTAAAACTTTTTTTGAGGGAGAATGCGTTAGCTGTTAAACTCTAATATACAAAATTATGGATTCGGAGAGACTAGACTCCAGCTACAGATCTCAGGCTCAAGTTACTAATTGTTAAAAAGCAGTGGAGAGTTCTTCCTTATTACCTGTAATCCTATAATTCCAAACAGTCCAAAGCAGGCATACTGTACAAAATTTCGACTTAATATCAGGATACATCCACCTGTGGAGAAGACAACAAGTCAACAGACCAAGATGCAGCATAAAATGGGGTAACGGTGAAAAGAACAATTGGTTGCCTCTTACCTAACTGTCCAAAGAGGTTGATCAGTACAAAGCAGATAGCCAGGAAATAGCCACAATTCCAGGTGGCCTCAATATAATCCCGCTGCTCATTCCACTGAAACCACATACGAATCCCATCCTCTAGAAAGGTGCTTATTAGACACAGGCGCGCAAGGTGAGGCAGGTAATGCTTGGTCATCCGCAGAAACTGTAAGTATGGAAAACTAAATGAAAGCAGTGAAAGTGCAAACTGAAAATACAGCTCAACCACCGCGACAGCCCTGGGACCAGTACACTGCCTCCAAAAATCTCAAACACCTCTGACAAAGCCATGCTGACTATCCCTGATCAAAGCTCACCTTTCTAAATGGAGATAGATTAATTTTCTCCTTCATTACTTTCTTTCAATAGTTGCCCTACCATTGATACTAGACTCACCAGTTTCACATTCCCCGGTTCTGTGCTGTACACTTCTCTGATTCTTTCTACCACACTTCTTGGAAAGTATTAACTGCCCTCCAGTCCTTTGGTATCTCCCTTATGGCCAGAGATGATTTAAAAATTTGGGTAAGGGCCTCTACAATTTCCTTGAGGAGAAAGTGAGGTCTGCAGATGCTGGAGATCAGAGCTGAAAATGTGTTGCTGGAAAAGCGCAGCAGGTCAGGCAGCATCCAGAAGGGCTTATGCCCGAAACGTCGATTCTCCTGTTCCCTGGATGCTGCCTGACCTGCTGCACTGTTCCAGCAACACATTTTCACCTCAACAATTTCCTCCCTTGTCTCCCACAATTCTGCCGGAACTGGAAATTTGCCTTCTTTTAAAACAGCTAAAACCTCCAATAGCTCCTCGTTTCTTATATCAATGTGCTCAAGAGCTGCACAGTCCATCTTCTTGAATTCTGTCCTTGTATACTCCTCCTCCTGAGTAAAAACATATGTGAAGTACCATTTAATCTTTGTGCCCTGTGATGGTGCCTTTTGAGCACAAATTCATACTCCAGTCACTAGAGTTCCATCCACTCCCGAATTGACCTACTAGGAGACGCTCAGGCCTGAGAAATACTTAAAAAGGGGGAACTCAACACCCAGCTGGAATTTAACCAAAATACAGAAATTTCTCATTATTAAAGATATCAGAATTACAGGTTGCAGAAATCTCGGAGTATTGAGAGGCTAAAGGAGATCAGATGTGGAGGTGTAAGACTATGAAGAGATTGGAAAACATGGATGAGAATCAGAACCCGGTGCAGTCATTACAGCAGAGGCTAAACTTCAGAAGCACTTATTAATTGGACAGCTTGAAGGTTGTGAAAGGCACTATCAAAATACAGAAACTCTCTCTCCTTGAGAATACATTTGCAAATACTTGCTCCAGTGTTGATTTCAACATTATATTCACTTAGAATCCCTCACATGCCATTCAGTTCTGTACATGTCCTTGAGATTGCAGATGTTACACTGTCACAGTGAACAGATAGAGAGAATTCCAAGCAGAACCCAGCAGTAATTTAAGATTAACCACAAAACTGTTTCCCTTTCGGATCCTGTGTCCAAGCTAACATACGGTCCACTTAAGCGTTCCTCATTCTGGGATTTGGGGAATGAACTTTCCCTCTCTTCTACCCAAACCAGTAACTGTAACTGCTCGCTTTTGGCATCATTATACAATCTGCTGGCTGCTTTGTTCTGGGGGGGATGGAGGTTATGGTGGAGACAGAAAGAGACAACACTTAACCAAGAAAAAACAGGCAGACATAGACTTCAGCAGCACCATGCAAGTGGGCTCAAGGAAGAATTTGTTCTTATAGAAACAAACATTTCACATCCATTGGATATTCCAAGAAAGTTTTCAGCCAATTATGCATGGCAGTATGATATTTACTAATTCATTTATTTGGAAAAACAAGTCACTGCTTAAGAGATAACTATTGTTCATGACATGGGGCAACTTCCTTACTGTTCTTCAAAACAGTGGCCATGAGATCATTTCTGTCCACTCAATGAAGTCAGGGTTTAGTATCTGTTAGGGGCATTTAGTAGATCTTTGATCATCCTGGGAGCTCCATAATAGCATGATAATAGCATTTCAGACTAAGCACAATGATCAAACTCTAGCAGAAAGATGACAACAGACTCAGACGTGGCTGAAAACTGTCATTAAAATCATTCCTTCCTCCCAAATGCATTCTCTCATGACATCACTTCACAAATAACCATACTGTAGTCCAAAATGTGGTCTGTAAGAAGCAGCTATGAATAGGTCATTGACAGTAGAAAGGCTGTCCTTTCTAAATACGGGCCTGGCAACCAAAGAATACTAACCCAACAGTGACCAGTAAACATCCAGAGGTTCCAGTGGTGATAAAAGCAGCTCCTGACAGATCCACACAGCTACTACTGGGAGAGCAGGGAGTTCTCCCATATCCTTTGCCAATGTCTACTTATCAATGAGATTAGTAAAACACAGATTATCTATTGTCACACCACTGACTGGGGGAGCTTGCAGTGCACAGACCGGCTGCCATGTTTATTACATTGTAATACTTACGATCCTCTGGGGGAAAAAAAAAGTATACATCACTGACTGTTAAATGCGTTGTGAAAGCCATTCTAGAATTCTAAGTCCTTTATGCAATTTTCTTAAAAGAAATCCAAGGGTTTTGTTGATGTTCCAACTTGTCACAATCTGCAAGAGACTTCCTTTGATCTCACTCTCCAAAAGACATAGGGTGCTATTCTAAAAGTACCCATTCTTCACAGCCATGCCTGGAGTCATACCTGGCACATAGCAAGATGGCTGAGATTGTTGGAAGTCAGTCATCTCAGGTTCAGGACATCTCTGCAGGAGTTCCTCAATCGCGTCTTAGGCTCATCCATCTTCAGGTACTTCAATAATCTCCCCATTATGTCAGAAGTGGGGATGTTTACTGATGATTGCAGTGCTCAGCGCCATTTGTGACTACTCAGATACTGAAGCAATCAATGTTCAAATACAATATCTAGACTTGGGCCGACAAGTGGCAAGTAACATTTACGCCACACATTTGCCAAGTAATGGAGAAACTGAGGACGGCAGATGCTGGAGCTCAGAGTTGAGAGTGTGGTACTGGAAAAGCACAGCAGAACAGGCAGCACCTGAGGGGCAGGAGAATCGACATTCTGGGCATAAGCCCCAATGAAGGGCCTATGCCCGAAACACCGATTCTCCTGCTGCTTGGATGCTGCCTATCCTGCTGTTCTTTTCCAGCACTACACAAGTGCCAGGCAATGACCAACTTCAACAAGTGACAATCTAATTATTTCCCCATGACATTCAATGGTGTTACCATTACCAAATCTCCAACCGACATCCTGGGGATTGCCACTGAACAGCAATGGAACTGGACTAGCCATATAACCAGCAGCTACAACAGCAGGTCATAGGCTAGGAATGCTGTGGCAAGTAACTCACCACCTGACACCCCAAAGCCTATTCAACATCTATAAGGCACAAGTCAGGAATATGAAGGGACACTCTCCACTTGCCTGGACAGATGCTGCTCCAAAAATATTCATGAGGTTTGACACTATCCAGATCAAGGCAGTCCACTTGATTGATACCAGGTCCACTCCCTTACTATCAATGCTCAGTAGCAGCTCATGTGTAAAATCTCCAAGGTGCACAAGGCTCCTTAGATAGAACCTTCCAAACCCACGACCACTTCATCTAGAAATTCAAGAGCAGCAGATCCATGGGAACACCACCACAACCTACAAGTGTCCCAAGCTACTCACCATCCTGACTTGGAAATATACTGTCTTTCCTTCAGGGTTGTTGGGTCAAAAGTCCTGGAATTCCCTCCTTATGGGTATTGTGTCTCTACCTACAGCATACAGACTGCAGCAGTTTAACCAGTGCACTACCACCTTCTCAAGGGCAACTAGAAATGTTGCCTCAGTAAATGACACCCACACCCCATGAGTTAATGAACAAAACAAAGGAATACGAATTACTTCAGAGTTTGTAGACAGAGTTTCAGTGTCACACTGTAATCCTGGATGATTTGGTGCAATCTAACAGGGGACAGTATACGTCAGCTAATTACTGCTGTAACCAGCTCTTTGCCCTGCAAACTCAGAATTCAATGATAGATACATAGATCGTAGAATCCCTACAGTGTGGAAACAGGCCATTTTGGCCAATAAGTCCACACCGACCCTCCGAACAGTAATCCATCCAGACTCATTCCTATTACTCTACATTTACCCCCGACACATCCCTGAACACTATGGGCAATTTAGCATGGCCAGTTTCCCTCACCTGTACATCTTTGGACGGTGGGAGGAAACTGGAGCACCTGGAGGAAACTCCACACAGACAGTTGCCTGAGGCTGAAATCGAACCCAGGTCCTTGGCGCTGCGAGGCAGCAGTGCTAACCACTGAGCCACCAAAGTGCAGAGATTATGTTGCTTGACTAACAATCCAAATAACAGTATTTTGTACCCCAGTGCAGTCAATTTAAGAACCTATATTCTGTTTAGTTCTGGAAACAGATATGGGACAAGTTAAAGTTACCATGAAGTTGTTAACTGTCAGAAACAGTCCAGCTGCTTCATTAAAGTCCCTTAGCAAAGGAAGTCTTACTCAGTATGTCGATAGTAGTCATGATTTGAAAATGCCGGTGTTGGACTGGGGTGTACGAAGTTAAAACCACCTGATGAAGGAGCAGCGCTCTGAAAGCTGGTGTGTTTCCAATTAAACCTGTTGGACTATAATCTGATGTTGTGTGATTTTTAACTTTACTCAGTATGGACTGACTAAACTCACACTGTAACTCAATTTGTTTGACTCATTTATCAACATAGCAAATACCACTTCATAATTAAGAAGTGGACTGAAATATTAAAAAGAGATAATAATTGTGTCACACTGCATATCTGCACAATTTTCCATAGCTATAAAATCTACTGCAACAGTAAGGTTTAATTAGAGAATGACCTGTTTACACAGGTATTTAACATTGCACAAAGAAAGCGAGATTCCATACAAAGAATTATAAGTAGCCGCAAACAGAGACCAAAATGAGTCGCATCCTGGACATGTTCGATGGGTGAGAGTTAAATTCATTCAAAAGCACCACCCTTCAGAAACACACACATTAACTCGAGGATCTGTACTTGATAAACACAAATATTTTTTCATTTATAGGTTTGAGCGAAACCTGTTGCTAACATCAGAGATTAAAGTGATTTTACCGTTCAGCTATTTAACAGCAGAAACAATGCAGAGAGCGCCTGGGGTAAGGAGACTACAGCACAAGGCAAGGACAAGGCAGCCAGACCCCCGCGGGGGAAGTACCCAGACCCGGGGACAGGGGGTGGGGGGGAAAGTGCCCAGAGCCCGGGCCTCAGGCTGAGACCTGGCGCTGAGGGGTGGCCGGGCCGGAAGGTGTTGCTGCTGCGGGTGGGGTGGGGTGGGGTGGGGGGGCCGGCTTACGGGCCCTGGTACCTGGTCAGCGATGTCCTCCGCCGCGCCCATGATGTCGCTGTAGCCCATTTCGCCTTCCCGCCGCCCGGCCGCCGGAACTGTGGGCCGCACGTCTACTCACACCATCAGAGGGCGGAGCCTCACCGTCTCCCACAACACACCGCGCCGCCACGTCGGCGGCTGGGGGGCGGGACCACACCTGCAGACGGTGATGGTCTCGGTCAAGGGGCGGGGCTAGGTCAGACGGAGGGACGAGATGGGAGGCGGGGCTAGATGGCGAACTGCGTGGGACAAAGGTCAGGGGGGCGGAGCTAGATCAGGGCGCATGACTTGATCACGGGGCGGGGCTAAAACAGGGGCGGAGCTAGAGGCTGGTTTGATGTGGAGGTGCTGGTGTTGGTCTGGGGTGGACAAAGTTAAAAATCACACACCACCAGGTTATGGTCCAACAGGTTTAACTGGAAGCACCAGCTTTCAGAGAGCTGCCCCTTAGTCAGGGAGCTAGTGGGGTTCGATCATAGGATACAGAGTTTATAACTGATGCGACGTATTGAACAAATCTAGATTGCTGTTAAGTCTTTAATCACTTACAATGGAAATATATGTTTCGATTGATTAATATTCATTAAATCCCAGAACTTCTTTCAAGTCACAGTCCCAAGATAACCGAAGGTTTTATAAAAAAGACAATGGATTAAAGGTGTGAGGTTACAGTCTGACCCAATCTTGAGCCAGACTGGTTTTATTTCCAAAGTATGAACTTATAAAATGTCACATGGACTGACTGCCTACAGATTGTGTTTTTTTTAACAAAATAGAATGTTTCTACAAAAAAAATCTGCAAATGCAAATTCTCCCCATAGACTGATGTGTGTGTGTGTGAGGGAAAGAGGGAGAGTGAGTGTGTGTGAACAGAGTGAGAGTGAGTAAGTGTGTGTGGGTGCGTATGTGTTTGTGGTAGAGAGGGAGTGAGTATTTGTGTGCATGTGAGAGTGCGTGTGTGCATGCTTGATAGTGTGTGCAGAGTGTGACAGAGTATATGTCTGTGTGAGGATGTGTACGTGAGTGTGGGTGTGTGTGTCTGAGAGAGTGTGTGTATGAGAGAGCGTCTGTGTGAGTATGTTAATGTGATTGTGTGTAAGTGTGTGTGTTTGTGTGCTTGTGTGTGAGTGAGAGTGTATAGTGTAGTGGAGTCACCTGTAGTGTGATATGAATCCAAGAACCTGGTTGAGGCCATCCTCATGGATACTGAACTTGGTTTATCAGCCTCTGCTCAGTGACTCTGTGTTCTTGCATATCCTGAAGACCACCTTGGAGGATGGTCACCTGAAGATCTGAGCCAAATGTCCTTAAAGTGTTCCCTGACTGGGAAGGAACATCCCTATCTGGCAATTGTTGCGAGGTGTCCATTCATCAGTTGTTATATTTTAATTTTAATTGAATTAAATTCCACCATCTGCTGTGATGGGATTCAAAGCCAGATCCCCAGACATTACCTGGATCTTTGGGTTGACAGTCCAGCAGTAATGCCACTAGGCCATCACCTGCCCATAGTGGGTGACTGTAACTTCTCCAATATTAAATCACAGCATCATAGAATCCCTACATATGGAAGAGTCCATCTGGCCAATCAAGTTGGATGGCAGCACAGTAGGACACTCCAACCAGAGCTCATCTGCTCCACCTGTTCTTTCTGATTCTATCCAAATTTTTCTCTGTTTTCAACAGTCCTGGAGCGATCTGTGGGGAAACCGGAATCCTGGAATGACGCATGGGAAAGCCTGAATCCTGGAACAGCACAAAAGGAACCCAAGTCCTGGAGCGGCATGATTCTTAATATTCTGGAGTGAAGTGGAGTCAAGTGCTCGCCACCACCTTCTCCCAGATCTGTATGGGAATACCACCCGTGGGCGGCACAGTGGTTAGCACTGCTGCCTCACAGCGCCAGAGACCTGGGTTCAATTCCCGCCTCAGGCGACTGACTGTGTGGAGTTTGCACATTCTCCCCGTGTCTGCGTGGGTTTCCTCCGGGTGCTCCGGTTTCCTCCCACATCCAAAGATGTGCAGGTCAGGTGAATTGGCCATGCTAAATTGCCCGTAGTGTTAGGTAAGGGGTATGGGTGGGTTGCGCTTCGGCGGGTCGGTGTGGACTTGTTGGGCCGAAGGGCCTGTTTCCACACTGTAAGTAATCTAATCTAATCTAATCTAATATGGGGTGGTAACATATGTCAATACCAGATCTTTCTTGGGATTGTAGTGTGCCAACACCTTGTAGGATTATAGCTGTTTCTTTAATTCATTGAAAGCTAGGGCTTGTCTATGAGACCATTTCCAAGGCTAACCCTTTTGTAGGAGTTGATGAATAGTGCCAGGATGGATGCCGGGTTATGTATGAACTTTCCATAATAATTTACCAGTCCAGAAAAGACCTAAGCTCCCAGAGAGACATGGGAGCTGGGGCACCTTTGATCACCCTGAACTTTACCTTTCAACGATGGAACTTGAATTTAAAAATAAAGAGAACAAAGAACGTTACAACACAGGAACAAGTCCTTCAGCCCTCCAAGCCTACGCCAATCCAGATCCTCTATCTAAATCTACTGTCTATTTTCTAAGTATCCCTCTGCTCCCTGCCCATTCACGTATCTGCCTAGATACATCTTAAATTATGGTGTCACCTCCACTGGCAACGTGTTCCAGGCCCCCACAACCCTCTGCGTAAAGAACTTTCCATGCATATCTCCCCTAAACCTTTCTCCTCTTACTTTGAACTTGTGACCCCTTGTAATTGAGTTCCCCCACTCTGGGAATATGTTTCTTGCTATCCACCCTGTCTACTCTTTTCATGATTTTGTAGATCTCAACCACTGCCTTCTTTCTAATGAACATAATCCTAATCGACTCAACCTTTCATCATAGCTAGCACCCTCCAAACCAGGCAACATCCTGTGAACCTCCTCTGCACCCTTTCCAAAGCATCCACATCCTTTTGGTAATGTGGCGACCGGAACTGTATGCAATATTCGAAATGTGGCTGAACCAAAGTCTTATACAATTTTAACATGACTCAGTACCCCATCTGATGAAGGCAAATATGCCATATTCCTTCTTGACCACTATATTGACTTGCGTTGCCAACTTCAGGGTACAATAGACCTGAACACCCAGATCTCTCTGTACATCAATTTTCCACAGGACTTTTCCAATTACTGTATAGTTCGCTCTGGAATTGCATCTTCCAAAATGCATCATTTCACATTTTTCTGGATTGAACTTCATCTGCCATTTCTCTGCCCAACTCTCCAATCTATCTATATTCTGCTGTATTCTCTGACAGTCTCCTTCACTATCTACTACTCCACCAATCTTAGTGTCATCTGCAAACTTGTTAATGAGGTAATCTACACCTTCCTCTAAATCATTTATGTATATCACAAACAACAGTGGTCCCAACACAGATCCCTGTGGGACATTACTGGTCACAGGTCTCCATTTTGCGAAGCTCCCTTCCACTACTACTCTCTGTCCCCTGTTACCCAACCAGTTCTCTATCATCTAGCCGGTACACTTTGGACCCCATGTGACTTCACCTTCTTCATCAGCCTACCATGGGGAACCTTATCAAACACTGTACTAAAGTCCATGTATATGACATCTACATCCCTTCCCTCATCAATCAACTTTGTCATCTCTTCAAAGATTTTTATCAGGTTTGTAAGACATGACCTTCCCTGCACAAAACCATGCTGTCTATCACTGATAAGCCTGTTTTCTTCCAAATGGGTATATATCCTACCCCTTAGTAACTTCTCCAGTAGCTTCCCTACCACTGATGTCAGGCCCACCAGTCTATAATTACCTGGAGTATCCCTGCTTAAACAAGGGGACAACATTAGCAATTCTCCAGTCCTCTGGGACCTCCCCCGTTTTCAAGGATGCTGCAAAGATATCTGTAGGGAAGACCATGTCTTACAAACCTAATAGAATGTTTTGAAGAGGTGACAAAGTTGATTGATGAGGAAGGAATGTAGATATCTGTTAATATGCCAACTCTGTAGCCCACGTTGGTCACTTTGGGGCCCTGGAACACACATTGTTTCCTTTTTAGGCATACGCCTGCCTTAGAAAAATGCCTTAGGACTATATCCAGGTTCTCTACGTGTTCCTCATTAGTTTTCCATGATCTAGGTAAATGATGACCTCAGGTAGACCTTGCGAAATGTTCTCCATCGTCTGCTGAAAAATCCCAAATGGCAATCTGGTACATTGGTACAAGACTTTATAGGTATTAATTGTCGCACACTTCTGGGAATCCTGGTCTAAATACAATCGCAAGTTAAGCTTGGCTCATGCCCAGCTTCATAAAGACCAAATTTGCATATAAATCCTCTATCTATGGGATCAGGTATTTATCCAGCTGTAGAAAGCAGTTTACCATTTGTTAAAATCCCACAAATGTGGACTGATCATCAGGCTTCAAAATCAGTACAACAATACTCATTCCACAAGTTGGACTGGTTTGATTATTCCTTCACTTTCCAGCCTTCTGATTTCTGTTTCGACCAGACTGGCAGATGGAGGGTTATAGAATATTGATAAAATAGAGACACACTATGCTGCAGCAAAGGAGGCAAGTTGGAATGACTTCAGATGTGTTGAGTGTCAAGAGAGTAAGGCAAGGCTGATCTTTATTTTAATGCTAGGAGTGTACCAGGTAAGACTGATGAGTTAAAGGCATGGATTGACGTATGGAAGTATGATATTGTTGCCATCACATGAAACATGATTGAGGGAAAGGCTGCATTGACAACTCAACATCCTGGGGTATAGGAACTTTAGGTGAGACAGTGAAAAATATAAAAAGGATGCTGGTGTATCACTATTAATTAAGGAGTCAGTTATTGCAATAAGGAGAGATGATATCTTTGAAATGAGGCTTTGTGGGTAGAACTTAGGAATGTTAAGGGGGCAGGAACTTTACTGAGAGTGTATTGTAGCCCCCAAAGAATCAGCAGGAAATAGAGAGGCAAATATATAGTCGGTTTATAGGGGTATGCAAGAGTAATAATCAGGTAATTATTCAAAGGGATTTCAACTATCCCAATAGAAATTGGCTTAGTCATAGTGTTAAGGGTTTAGAGGGGGCACATTTCTTGAAATATATCCAGGAGAGATTTTTCGTATAGAATATGTAGAAGGGGCCCAACAAAGGATGGTGCAGTACCAGATCTGATTCTGCGGAAAGAAGCCAGACAAGTGTTCAATGCAGGAATGTTTTGAGCGATAGTGACCACAACAGTTTTGTGTGTGTGTGTGTATGTGTGTGTGCGTGTGTGTATGTGTGTGTGTGTCTGTCGGGGGGTGGGGGGGTAATATTCAAAAAGGAGCTGTGGAGAGTATGGGTCCCACATGAAGAGTACAGGTGGCACAGTGGCTCAGTGGGGGTGGCAAGTGGCTAGCACTGCTGCCTCACAGCACCAGGGACCCATGTTCAATTGTAGCCTTAGGTGACTGTCTGCGTGGTTTCCTTCAGGTGCTCCAGTTTCCTCCAACAATCCAAAGATGTGCAGGCCAGGTGAATTTGCCATGCTAAATTGCCCATAGTGTTCAGGCATGTGTAGGTTAGGTGCATTCATCAGGGGTAAATGTAGAGTAATAGGGTATGGGAATGGAGCTGGGTGGGATACTCTTTGATGTTGACTTGTTGGGCCGAAGGGCCGGTTTCCACACTGTGGGATTCTATGTACCCTGTAGGGGGAAATATCGGTGCAAAAAGTTCAGGGACACCTGGATGTCTAGGAAATTCAGGACTAGGTGAGGAAGAACAGAAAGGCCTTTCGCAAGTCCAAATGGAGCAATTCTTTTGCGGCCCTAGAGGATTATAGGGAGTGCAAAAGGGAACTTAAGAAAGCAATTAGAAGAGCAAAAAGGAGAACTTGGGAACAAGATTAGGAAGAATTCTAAGGTATTTTATAAATACATTATAGGGAAGAGGTTAACCAGAAAAAGAGTAGGGACCAAGGGCAACCTATGTGTGGAGCTGCAGGATATTTGAAGGGTGTTAAATGAATATTTCTCTTTGCTCTTCACTCTGGAAAAGGAGAATGTAGGTACAGAATTCAGGAAAAGGGACTGTGAGGAAACAGACAAATCTTCTGGCCCAGATGAATTGCAACGCAGGCTCCTGTGGGAGGTGAGGCAGGAAATTACAGGGAATTTGACGTGAATTTTTAATTCCTCTCTGTCCACCAGGGAAGTGTCAGAGGAGTGGAGAACATCTAATGTGGTTCCACTTTTCAAGAAGGATGGTAGAAATGAACCAGGAAATAAATGTCATGTCAGTGGTAGGGAAACAATTAGAGAAAATTTTGAAAGAGAGAATTAATATCCATTTGGAAAGGCATGGGTTAATTCAGGTTAGTCAGCATGGCTTTGTCAAAGGGAGTCGAGAGCGTGGTGCTGAAGAAGCACAGCAGGTCAGGTAGCATCCAAGGAGTAGGAGAATCGACGTTTTGGGCAAAAGCCCTTCATCAGGAATGATGCTGTGAGGTGAGGGGGTGGAGAGATAAATGGGAAGGGGGTGGGGGCTGGTGGGAAATGTAGCTGAGAGTGCAATCGGTGGATGGAGGTGGGGGTAATGGTGATAAGTTGGAGGGAGAGTGGAGCAGATAGGTGGGAAGGAAGATGGACAGTAGGACCGGTCATGAGGACAGTGCTGAGTTGGAAGGTTGAAACTGGGATAAGGTGGGGAGAGGGGAAATGAGAAATAACATTTTCATTTAAAGCATAGTGGGAATCTGGAATGCACTGCCTGGCAAGGTAGTGAAGACTGGAAGCCTTATAACTTGAAAAAGATTTTGGATGAGCATTTGAAATATCATAACATTCAGAAATATGGGACAACTGCAGGAAAATGAGATCAGCACACCTTCAGTGGCAGTTATGTTGTTGCAGACTGGATGGGCCAAATGACCTATTAGGCACTGTATGACTCTATGACATTTGCCTAGGAGTTAATGAGGACTGCAGATGCTGGAGGTTAGCGTCAAAGAGTGTGGTGCTGGAAAAGCACAACTGATCAAGCAGCACCCAAGCAGCAGAAGAATCGATGTTTCGGGAATACGCCCTTCATCAGGAATGACTTTTGCTCATAAGGCAAATAGCACTGCTTTGGCCTTACAGAATCATGGAATTGCTTCCTGGTCAACATGCAAGGTGGCCTTAGTTCCTCTAATAGTCCCGAAACCTTCTAGGAAGACTTCTGGGTATTTAGTTAGGACTTCACTCAGGCAGCCATTTTCTAATTGAAAAATGTTGAGCCAATTAGGTGAATTTCTCACAATCAATTTCGCTCCATCAAACTTGGGTCCAGCTTTTTACTACAATCACTGGTAACTGAAGCAGCTGCTTTTCATAAGCGAAGGTTCCCTGATATCGGTTCTCAGCCAAACTGAGGTGTTGTGTAAAGTTAAGGGCTGGAGTCCAGAGTGAATTTTATTAAAAATGAGTTCTGCAATCACTGATCCAGCCTCGCGGGTATTGACTTCTATTAGAAGTGGATGATCATTTAACCAAACATTTATCTTGATTCGTTCTGGTTTGGATATTCCTGAGCAATTTAACAGTTCCATATCAACTGTAGGTAGACTTTCCAGCATATGAACTCTCCTGAATACATTCCGGAGAGTTCATACAGGTCTATGAATGACCTTACTCAATTCAGTTCTGGTAGGACTCTTGCTGACTTGAGTCTGCATACCAACAACTACTATGGGTTGCTGGCCAGGATCCTGAAGAAAATTTTAACTGTTTGGCCAAGGCTTGGCTTTGTTTTGGGATTTTGCTGTGGGCTGACCAGAGTCACTCTGATCAGGAAATGTGCTGAGTAAGGCTTTGCAATTACCTGCACCCACATGATGTTTCCCAGTTGGACTGGTTAAGGCGAGAATGTGGTGCTGGAAAAGCACAGCAGGTCCGGCAGCATCCAAGAAGCAGGAGAATCAATGTTTCGGGCATAAGCCCTTCATCAGGAATGAGGCTTTTGGGCTGGGGGGTGGCGTTGAGTAAAGGTGACCATTTCCATTGGAATACCTTGCTCCAATGGCCATATTTTCCAATAATAAAGCCAGTTGTAGCACCCATGTGAAGTTAAGCTGAGTTTCAACTTGCAGTTACATTATTATTGTTGATTGATAGATGTACCAAGATACAGTGAGGAGCATTGGCAGAGAAATAACACCCACAGCCTCTTTGAGTTTGAGGGCAAAATGACCATCATGCTGGAGGGACATTGATGGTGGGTTTAAATTCACCCTCAGTCTCTCTGGGGGGCATTGGGATGGGATGAATTAACCCTCATGATGTCTCTAGGGATATTGGGGTGGGGCTTAATTGACCTTCATGATCTCTCTGGGAGGACATTGGGGTGGGGGTGAATTGACCCTCATGGTCTCTCTGGGGGGAGACATTGGGCTGGGGCTTAATTGACTCTAATGGTGTCTCTAGGGGGATACTGGAGTGGGGCTTCATTGACCTTCATGGTCTCTCTGGGGGACATTGGGGTTGGGGTGAATTGACCCTCATGGTCTCTCTGGCGGACATTGGGGTTGGGGGTGAATTGAGCCTCATTGTCTCTCTGGGGGACATTGGGGTTGGGGTGAATTGACCCGCATTGTCTCTCTGGGGGACATTGGGGTTGGGGCGAATTGACCCTCATGGTCTCTCTGGGGGACATTGGGGTTGGGGGTGAATTGAGCCTCATGGTCTCTCTGGGGGACATTGGGGTTGGGGGTGAATTGACCCTCATGGTCTCTCTGGGGGACATTGGGGTTGGGGGTGAATTGACCCTCATGGTCTCTCTGGGGGACATTGGGGTTGGGGGTGAATTGACCCTCATGGTCTCTCTGGGGGACATTGGGGTTGGGGGTGAATTGACCCTCATGGTCTCTCTGGGGGACATTGGGGTTGGGGGTGAATTGACCCTCATGGTCTCTCGATGGGAGGAGTCATTGGGGGTGAAATGTGACGAAATATGGAACGGAAATGTATGAAGTGCGGTGTTATATCGGAGATGGTGACTCCAGCGGCCTGTGCTATTGGGCCTCCCTTGGCCCCATGGTGCAGTGCGCGGGCTGGGTTGCCCTGGTAACGGGCGGGAAGGCGGGAAGGCCGTCGTCCGTCGGCGCCATGGACAACTATGAGGTAAACCCCCACCCACCCCGGAGCTTGAGGCCTGCTGCCGTCCATCCCCGCCCCTTCCAACGACCTTCTCATTAACAATACACTTTTCAGCAAGAATTCCGAGTTTTAGTTATTGTGCAGCAACTCTCTCTGCTCCATTCCCATCCAGATTCAGAAAACAGAGCCCAGAGGCAGCTATGGGTTCGTGCACATCGTGAAGCGTATTAACGATGGGAGGACATTTGCCATGAAAGTGGTAAGACTGGTCTCCACAGTGACACTGGTATCCATGGTAATATGACACACACATCCACAGTGGACCCAACAAGTGACATGGTGACATAACGTGTGTATCCATGGTGATGTGATTCATGTATCCATGGTGACATAATGTGTGTATCCATGGTGATGTGACTCATGTATCCATGGTGACATAATGTGTGTATCCATGATGATGTGACTCATGTATCAATGGTGACATAATGTGTGTATCCATGATGATGTGACTCATGTATCCATGGTGATGTGATTCATGTATCCATGGTGACATAATGTGTGTATCCATGGTGATGTGACTCATGTATCCATGGTGATGTGATTCATGTATCCATGGTGATGTGACGTGTGTATCCATGGTGATGTGACTCATGTATCCATGGTGACATAACGTGTGTATCCATGGTGATGTGACGTGTGTATCCATGGTGATGTGACTCATGTATCCATGGTGACATAACGTGTGTATCCATGGTGATGTGACGTGTGTATCCATGGTGATGTGACTCATGTATCCATGGTGACATAACATGTGTATCCATGGTGATGTGACGTGTGTATCCATGGTTATGTGACTCATGTATCCATGGTGACATAATGTGTGTATCCATGGTGACATAATGTGTGTATCCATGGTGATGGGACTCATGTATCCATGGTGACATAACATGTGTATCCATGGTGACATAACATGTATATCCATGGTAACATAATGTGTGTATCCATGGTGATGTGACTCATGTATCCATGATGACATAACGTGTGTATCCATGGTGATGTGACTCATACATCCATGGTGACATAATGTGTGTATCCATGGTGACATAATGTGTGTATCCATGGTGATATGACATATGTAACCCCAGTGACATGATACAGGTTTGACAGTGACTTTACATAGGTATCCATGATAACAGGACAGTATTCATGTTGATATGAAACTGCTATCCACAGGACATGACATATAATGAGTTTCCATAGTTAGGTATGATATTGACAGGACTTTCGAAGTAGGAGCATGAGCAAATCTTCCAGCCCTGAACCTGTTCTGCTAACCAAAAGAATCATGACTGACCTTTTATTTCATCTGCATTTTTACACACTAACCTCAAACACCTTAATTCCCATCTGTCCAAAACCTATTGATCTCTATTTTGAATATACTCAACAAATTTGAAAGGGTTCAGAAAAGATTTACAAGGATGTTGCCAGGGTTGGAGGATTTGAGCTATAGGGAGAGGCTGAACAGGCTGGGGTTGTTTTCCCTGGAGCATCGGAGGCTGAAGGGTGACCTTATAGCGATTTACAAAATTATGAGGAGCATGGATAGTCTTTTCCCTGGGATCAGGGAGTCCAGAACTAGAGGGCATAGGTTTAGGGTGAGAGAGGAAAGATATAACAGAGACCTATGGGGCATCTTTTTCACACAGAGGGTGGTACGGGTATGGAATGAGCTGCCAGAGGAAATGGTGGAGGCTGGTACAATTGCAACATTTAAGAGGCATTTGGATGGGTATATGAATAGGAAGGGTTTGGAGGGATATGGGCTGGGTGCTGGCAGGTGGGACTAGATTGGGTTGGGATATCTGGTCAGCATGGATGGGTTGGACTGAAGAGTCTGTTTCCATGCTGTACATCTCTATGACTGTATAACCACACGTCCACAGCTCTCTGGTGTAAAGAACACTGCGAAATGAAGTAATTTTTCATCACATCAGCTCTAATTGCCGACCCCTCAATTCGTTAACTGAAAATGTGTTTACTTGAAGAATGTGCTGGGAATCCAGAATTCCAGGCAAATGTCCTCCGAATGTCAATTCAAATTGCAACGTGGTTGATGGTGAAATATTATTCAGTAAAAATCTGGACTTTAAAACTTTTCAATTGTCATTTTTAAAAAAATAATGTATCTGGTTTACTAATGTCCTTTAGAGAAGGAATGCTCCCATCCTTTTCCTGTCTGACCAACATGTGACTCCAGATCTGCATGAACTAGTTGACTCCCAATTGCTTTCTGAAATGGCTTAGAGAGCCACTCTGTTCGAGGGCACCCAATAGATGGACAAAGTTTGGTCCTGCTTATCAACTGGAGTTGCCCCTCATTCAGTTTTAATGCTGATAAGGCCATTCAAGAACAGATGTAGGAATCAGTTAATAAAGAACAAGATGAATGAGTCAGGGATGAGCAAACAGATATTTCAGTCAGTTTAAATGAAGAGGGTAGAAAGAGACTTATGAAGAGTATAGTCCCGACGTGGATAATAGGTAGACCTGAGCAAGAGTACTGTACAGTCCTGGTCATCGCATCACAGAAAGAATGTGGTGACGCTGGAAATGACAGGAGATTTATGACAATGTTATTTGGAATGGAGAATTTTAGTGTTAATGAAAAGCTGGATATGCTGTGTTTGTTTACTTTAAGACAGAGAAGGCCGAAATTGGATTTCTGTGAAATGAATAAAATTATCAGGAGTGAGATAGGTTCTTCCTATCCACTCTATTTTTATTAGCTGTGAGATCAATAAGTAAGGAGACAGATTTAAAATAACTGGTAGAAAGATTAGAGGAGAGTTTAAAATGACTTTCACCCAGAGCAGGTGGTACTGAGCAAGGGAGTTGAACAGTTTACCAGGACTTCTGCCAGCAAGTCATGATGGTGCAGGAGGGTAGGTGGAGCAGTGAACACTCCCTTCTTATGGATTAAAAAAAAAGGTGTGTTAAAAACACTGAAGGAGAGCTGGTGGGAGAGGGAGCACAGAGACCAAAGATTCCAACCCAATGTTTTAAATTTGAAAGAGTAGAGCACACCTTACATCTCCATCAATTATTCTTTAAATGTGAGACAAAGACGAAATCCCTGCTGATCTCATTGTTACAACCACTGCTACTGTCTTCAAAGGAGGATACAAAGTGGTCTGTTGGAACTACTAAGAAATTTCCCTACTCTTCACCGCCAGAAAGACAATTGCACAAGTCCTCCCTCGCCACCTCCTCCCTGTCTCTGAAGAAATCCTTTCGGAAAGCTAGTATGGCTTCCAACCAAACATGGAACTATGAACATGACTTCCACTGTTCAGCAACTCCAAGAGAAATGCCAGGAACAGCACCAACCACTTTACATTGAGTGAAAAGCCTTGATCAAATCAGTCACTCAGGAAGTGCTATGGAAGACCCTCTCAAAGCCTCGCTGTCCAGAGAAATTATTAACATCCTTTGTCTCCTCCATGATGAGATGTCAGCGAAGGTCCTTATTGACGGTTCTGACAGAAAGCTTTGAGGTCAAGACAGGATTCAAGCAGGAATGTGATAATGCGATCATCCTTCTCTTCATCTTGTCAAGAAAAGGTTTTCCAATGGTGTGAACACTATCTGCAGGATGGACAGAAAATGTCTCAACCTCAGCTGATTGAAATCCAAGAAGAAAACAACACTGACGTCAGTTGTGGAACTTCAGTATGTGGATGACATCGCCGCACAATGGGAAAACAATCTTCAAACCTCACTCAACACTTTTGTGGAAGATACTGAAGAACTAGTCTCAGTCTTAACCTTGAATCCTTTACAAACTTGTCTCAGGGCAAGTTCAGGTCTATTCTTTCATTAAAAATCAATGGAGAAATCCTTCCAATTGTGGAACATTTCCCCTACTTGGGGGAAATCATCTCTCATCTAAGGCTGATATTGATGTGGAGATTTAACACTGCCTCCAGTCTGTGAATGTTGCTTTGGATGCCTGTGGCTGAGAATCTTCAACAACTGCAACATCAGTACTGATACTAAAGACCTTGTGTATAACATAGTTGTCCTTCCAACTCTTCTAAATGGCTCAAAAAAATAGACACCATCTCGATGCCCTGGAGAAGTATTATCAACACTATTTGAGATGGATTCTCCGTATCAGCTGGAAAGCCAGTATCTTTGAAGAATCCAGTAGTACTAGCATCAATACTGTAATCATTAGAAACCTACTTTCCTGGTTCCAGCCACATTTTTAGGATGTCTAAACTCTGACTGCTATAGCAAAATTTCTTTGCCCAGCTCAAGAAGGCACTCAAACAGAGGAGGATAAAGGAAACTTACCTCAAGTAATCCAACAAAGACATGAATACCCGGAAGATACCCGCTCAGAAGAAACTGGCTTGGAGGGTTTTCCTGTCTGAAGGGACACAATTCTTCAAGAATACAATTGGCAAGATGGGGTACAGAAAGGAGCCTGGAAAGGGATGCTAACAATCTTGGGTCCAAGGACCAATCCCACTTCCTGACACATGTGCAAGCATTCAATTGGAGCTGTGGCTCTAGGATTGGGCTCATTAGCCATGCGAGCACACCTTGAACCCATAACCAGTGATATGGATGTTCCTAGGTGGACAAGCATACTCATAATTATAGTGAGTGGTTTGCCAACAGCATCTTTACTCTCAGGCTTTTTTTCCATGTACATACTTTAGGTAGTTTCTTCTTGATCCCTAATTTTCCTTCCTGTTTGTAATATATTGATACAAAGGGAATAAATAATGTCTGCCTCATGATCTTTGGGGCTTTCCAAATCTTAATGTTACATGTCTAGCACAGTCGACAGGATTCTATAGCACAGGCATCAGTTCATGGCGATTGAGATTGAAAAGTATCTGGCCAAGCTGGAGCGGACGGTGGAGTTGTTGAAACTGACACTTTCCACGAGGGAGGCCAAAGCTGCTCTGTAATTACTGGAGGCTCGGAAATTAGCGAAGGAAATCGGGACTTTATGCTAAGCCCAGGCAGAGGATTCCATATATGTTCCCTTGGCACTATGGTTATGGAGGAAGGGAGTGGATTGGATATTCTACTTGCTGGAAAGTGGGAAGCTAGACAGATTTGGGGAAAGACAGGATACAACCAATTATCCTATGATTGAAAACTGGATGAGGATTCACAGCCAATGTGGCATCCGAGGCCTCAGTGTGAGTAAGCAGGAGGCATTTGTTATGGAATATCTGTGTGGAAAAGCGCATTAGGAAATTCTGGAAAAAGATACAGTAATTTAACTGGTTAAGATCTACATTTAATGCAAGACCTCTATTTTCCCAGAACCTACTGACAATATTTTGAGGAAGAAAATCTTAAACTCACAATATAGTTGCCTTACTAAAGGATCTTGTGGTATAATGGTTGTCGCCCTACTTCTGGTCCAGAAGGTCTGCGTTCAAGTAAAACTTGCCATGGATGCGTGTCATAACAAGTCTGAATAGATTGATTAAAATAACTGATTGTCTACCTGCTCATCAAATTAAAACATTGACCATTCAGCAGCCTCTAGCGGTTTCTTCCCATTCTGCAGTTCACTCACACACCACACCTTAGTCAGACTAACCACACACTGTGCACCCAAATGCTCTCTTCGTTCTTTTAAGACATTGGTTAAAACCTGTCCACTTAAGCAAGCATTTGATCGGCATCCTGATATTTCCTTTTGCGAGCTTGGTGTCAGATTTTGTTTGATTGCTTCAGTGAGTTGCCTTTGGGTTATTGCTACATTAAGAGAACAATTTAAACATGTTGATGCTGTTCTTTATTTTGGGCTTCCCCCTCCTGGATGAGTCTGACTTTCCACTGTTTGTGTGAAATGTAACGCCAACATAGGAGAGCATAGGTTGGTAAGTTTGCAGATGACACCAAAATAGGTGGTGTAATGAACAATAAAGAGTATTTCTCAGAGTACAGTGGGACCTTGATCAGATGAGCTGGTGGGCTGATGAGTGGCAGCTGAGGTCACACACCTCCTTCTGGAATATGCCTATGCAAAGGAATTCTGGAGAGAAATGCAGTGATGTTTGTCGAGGTTCATCCTGAGCAGCTCTGTGACGCGGGACTCCGTGCTCTATGGTCTGTTCCCCGGGATGCACACCGAGACAAACATCAACTGTGCCTGGAGGATCATCAACTCGGTCAAAGATGCTCTTTGGTCTGTCCAAAACCTGTTGATCTTCCAGCTGAAGGAGTTGACCCTGACTGAGTGTTGCAGAGTAGCACATTCCAAGGTCCAGGACTACATGTTGAGGGACATGCTGAAGTTTGGGGCAGCTTTCGCCAAGGCGCAGTGGGGAAAGACCACTGTGTAAGGTCTGCCTGCCTAAGAAGAACAGGGGACCCACTCAGTAATCAGGCCCCGCTGACGCCTCAGCTAAATATCTGGATGGTCAATGTACAGACTTGTACATACGAATGATTAATTCCGAACTCTGTATGTAAAGAAATGCAATGTGTGCATAAGAGTGACTTGACCAATTGTATAGATATCAAAATAATTTTTTGCATAAAGTATATTTTTGAAATTTAAAAAAAAGGGAGGTGTGGCATGTGAGGGCATGAGTTACACAGTTAATGACAGGGCCTGGAGAGTGTTGTCAAACAAAGAGACATGGATGTGCAGGTGCATAGTTCCTTGAAAGTGGAGTCACAGAGAGATGAGGTAGTGAAGAAGGCATTTGGCACACTTGCTTTCATTGGTTAAAATTTTAGATGTGAAAGTTGGAATGTCATGTTGCTGCTTTACAGGACATTGGTGAGGCCACTTTTAGAATATTGGAGGCAATTCTGTCCTTCTGCTACAGGAAAGATCTTGTTAAACTTGAGAGGATGCAGGAAAGATTTACAAGGCTGTTGCTGAGTCCAGACGTTTCAGTTATATGGAAAGGCTGAATAAGCTGAGTTCTCTGAAGCATTGGAGACTGAGGAGTGACCTTATAGAAGTTTATAAAATCATAAGAGGCATGAATAGGGTGAATAGGTGAGATCTTTTTCCCAGGGTGGGGGAGTCCAAAACTAGAGGGCATGGGTTTAAGGTGAGAGGGGAAAGATCTTAAAAAGAACCTAAGGGGTTACTTTTTCACAAGGAGAGTGGTGCACGCATGGAACGAGCTGCCAGAGGAAGTGGTAGAGGTGAGTACAATTATAACATTTAAAAGGCATCTGGATTAGTATATGAATAGGGAGGGTTTAGAGGTATATGGGCCAAATTGGGACTAGGTCAGATTGTGATATCTGGTCAGAGTGGACAAATCGGACAGAAGGTCTGTTTCCGTGCTATATAATTCTATAACCCAATGTAATTCTATATTGGCTGCAATCCTTTTGACTATATTCCATTTTTACCCATCTCCTAAAACTAGGTTGAATTTATGGATGAGGCAACTGCCAATCGTGCTGTGGAAGAAGTAAGTATGTAGCCTAAGTTGCAGGGGTCAGTGTACATGACAGGTTCAGCTATAATGCACAGAGTGTAACATCGGGGTCAAGGAAGCTTTACTCAGTGTCTATCCATGTACTATGGATAACTAGAAGTGTGTGGGGACAATGTAGTGAGAACTTTACTCTGCATCTAACACTGTTGACCTTGAAGTGGCTGATGGGGACATTGTAGAGTGAAGAAAACAAAGAATTGTGGATGTTGAAGATCTGAAACAAATAAAATCAGAAATTGTCAGAAAAATACAGCAGCTCTGGCAGTATCTGTGGAGGTAAAACATCATCAATGTTTCAACTATAGTGACTCTTCTTCAAAACTGATAAACTGACAAGAAGGTGGTATTTTTATTGGTGACACTGACTGCGGTTGGGAATAGTTTCTTCGGGAGGTGCTGAAAAATGAGTGATAGGTGGTGATGGAATCCAGAGAAAGAGAAGGTAGGCATGCAAAGGGATTGTTAATTGCAAGCCAGAGAAGAAGAGAAGAGAATAGGTGAAAATGAAGTTATGAGTAATTGATGACTGTGTTGAAAGGAACCCATGTCATGATGGGACCTGGGGGTGTGGGGAAAGGGTAATAGACGTCATGGGAGGTGCTCAATATTTAAAATTGTTAAACTTGATGTTGCGTCCTGAAGACTGTGTCAGGTTCTTATGCAGAAACTGAGATGGTGTTTTTCTAGGTTGTGTTGCTGAAGCACTGCAGTAAGTCTGAGACAAAAATCTTGAAATAGGAACATTGTGATGTGCTGAAGTGGCAAGGAACTGGAAGCTCAGAGTCATTTTTATGGACTGACTGAGTTTATTCTGCAAAGCAGTCACCCAGTCTGCATTTGTCTCCCCAATGTCGAGGAGACCACACTGAACAATGAATACAGTAGATTAGGTTGTGTGAAGTGCAGGCAAATTACTGCTTCACCTGGAAGGTGTGTCTGGGACCTTAGATATTGAGGGGGTAAAGTACAGCATTGCCTGTTTCACTTCTACATTGGGGTGATAAAACACAGACTGTGTGACTACTTCACAGAACACTGATGTTCTGTCTGTAAGAATGATCCTAATTGTTTACTTCAACGCACCATCATGTTTCTATGCCATTATATCTCTCTCAGGCCTCCTGCTGTGCTCCAGCGAGGTTCAACACAAGCTGGAGGAACAACATCTCATTTTCCACTTGGGACCTTACTCAGCCTTCAGGACTCAGCATTGAGTTCAATAATTTTACAGCATGACATGGGTTGTTTTCAGCACAGCCAATCCAATTTCAACTTTTAACCCATAGTATTATCTATCTGGCTTCTTGTCTCTGGCTAATTGTCAACAATCCCTTTGCCTCTCTCTCTGGGTTTTGCCTCCACCTATCTGTTCACTACTTTTCCTGCCCACCGCCCGCCATCAGCATATATACCACCTTTTTCTGGTTCTTATCAGTTCTGGAGAAGAGTCACTGAACTTGAAACAGTAAATCTCTTTTCTCTCACAGTTGCTGCCAAATGTGCTGAGTTTACCCAGCAATTCTATTTTTGTTTCTTACAGTGTAGAGTAAACTTTACTCTAGATCAATCTATACTGTCCCTTTCTGGGAGTGGTTGATGGGGACAATGCAGAGGCACCTTGAAAAGATGGCCCAGAGGCCAGTGTCCTATCACCAAGTCACAGTTTATTTACACATGCTTAGTACATGGACTCTGACCAGCCAGCTCAGAGCTAGTCCGTAGAGGGAGGAAACTCTGAATCTCCTGTTTATATCTGTTGGCCAGGGCTCCCAGATTGGGACTGTTAACTTGGGCTAATCAAGGGTCTCAAACTGTGCGAGATCTGCTGGCCCTCTTTCCAATCACTACATTTCACCTCCACTGCCAGTCTGGGATGTATCTTCTCCTGGAATGTTTTGCCCCAGGTCCGCTTCCTGTGATTGTGATTTGGACACAGTGGTGTGTACCAGACTGTAGCCTGTCTCCTGTGCCTAGAGTGTATAGGGAGAGATTCCTCCTCTTCTTCAGGCAGTAACTGTATGGAGGTTGCATCAATTTTGGACTATGAGGTTACTTCAACAGTAGATAGAGGGGAACAACACATGGTTTCTGACAGCCTTTTTGGCTGTTGTGAAGGAGAAGATAGATTTTTCTCCTGCCCAGTTTGTGAGGTAGCAGTTTTCATGTGATCCACATATTTATTTAAGATCGCATTGCCGATCGGACTTTTTTTGTCATGGGATATGACCTCGCACCAACCTTGCCTTGTACCCATTTCTATGGTTTCGACACCAGAATTTGTCCCCTGAAATAAACTGTCTCTCTCGCTTAGAGGAGGCATGTGGCCGGCATTGGGGGGGGGGGGGGGGGGGGGGCATTCCTGTTGCTGTTCCAACTCCTCCCCGAGTCCATGAACATCAGGTTTCACCTGGTATGGTGGTCTTCTTCCCATCTGCAATTCTGAAGCTATCCCTGTAGTTGCGTGAGGGATGGTCCTATAATTGAACAGGAACCAGGATAGTTTGATATTGAGTGAAGCTGTAGACTTTCTTTAAACCTGCCTTCAACGTTTGGACTGCTGTTTCCACCATTGGATAATGAATGGTATGGAAGTATCTGAAATGCTGAATAACATTTGACTTTGGGAAATACTCAAAATCCCTGGTAATAAATGATGTCCTATTGACCCTGAACAATACTTCTGGGAGTCTCTGTATTGCAAATGATACTCACAGTTTAGTAGTCATCTCTGATTTTGCTCAATGAACTCTGTGTAAGCCCAAACATTTTGAATGGGCATCCACAATGACCAAGAAAATTGAACCCATGAAAGGACCAACATAGTCAACATGTAACAGAGTCCGGGGTTTACCTGGCCATTCCCACAAATGTGGGGGAGCTGCTGGTGGTAATCTTTATCCTCGTTGGCACTCTGGGCACTGCCCCACCAATGCAGCTATGTCAGCATCTAGTCCTGGTCACCAGGCATAACTTCTTGTCAGCATTTTCATTTTGGAAACCTGATGAACCTGTGGAGTTCAGCCACTATCTGGCAGCAACCTTTACACAGGATGTCACTCTTGTTCACCATAATATGCCACTCTCTGTGGTGAGGCTATCCACTTCCACTGGGATGTCCTGTAGTTCTCATGGTCTGCCTGCCATATTTTCTACGACAAAGCCAGTTGTAGTGCCTGTTTGAAGTCCAGTTGGGCTTCAGCTAGTAGGCACTTTTGCATGGTTACATCATTAATACCAAATACCAAACTGTCTCTCAGCATCTCACTCAGGGTTAACCCAAAGTCACATGCCTCTGTCAGTCTTCTTAAACCCATCAAAAATCCTGATATGGATTCCATTGATTCTTGAATAAAAGCAGTAGCATCTCAGAATTAGGGGAGGCTTGGAGTCGTAAAATATTATAGCTATACGAGTCAACTCTTAGTATCTGGTGCCTCTGGGAAAGTTAGGTTCCTAATAACCGAAAATGCTGTGGATCCGCAAGCAGTCAGAAGGATTGCTCAACTCAAAGACTGTTGTTGTGAACAAATTTTCTTTGTGAGCATGCTGTTTTCCCTCATTGTCACTGAAATAACTGTCCGGAGGCTGATATCCTGTCACCAAGTCACCCTTTATTTAGTAGTTGACACTGACCCAACTAGCACTGAGCCAGCTCCTAGAGTGAGCAGAACTCCTGACACTCCTGTTTATATCTGTCAGCCAGGGCTCCCTAGTTAACCCAGGTTAACAGCCCCAGTGAGGGATCTCCTATTCAACGAGACCTATCTGATCCCCATTCCAATCACTACAGAGCTTCACTCTGTTGGGGAACTTTACTTTCAGTTTAAAAGAGTAGAGGGATCTTTACTCTGGGGTGTAGAATGGTTTTGAAAGTAATGATTCTGCTTTATTCTATTCCTGCACTCGTGCCTCAGTTTGAGAGATGAGCAGTGACAATGGTGCATGTGTCAAAGGAAGCCATTTTTAGCATAATGGTTGTGTACATTGGTGGCTTTATGTCAATGACATGTCATCCTATGTTAATTTGTCATCTTTTCTTTTCATAGGCAATGATCATGTTAAAACTGGATCATCCAAATATCTGCCATTATGAGGAGATATTTGTTTCTTGGGATCATGAGGTATGAGGTGCAATTGCTTGACAATTCTGTGTCTGTAATCATATTCTCTTGTCCTCTCTAATCAGTTAGTGGGGTGAGCTCCTGCCTGATGAGATGTTGAATACAGTTTGCAAAGTCAGCCAGATTCTGCTGAGTAGAGTGATTTAAGCCCTGCCTTGGCTAACATGGCTAAAACTGGGTTCATCTGCTTCTGAAGCACTCACCCTGCTTTTGTCATTTTTAGATTTGACTATTTCAGTGTTCTCCTGGTCGGCATCTCAACTTACACCCTAAGTAAACTACATTTCATCCAAACACTACAGCATTTATCTAAGTTCACATTAAATAATGTTCAGGAATCACTCCCAGTACTAGTTGATGACATTGGCTTATTTTGGATGCAGGAATTTATAGTTTCAACCCAATACAGAAATCAGATCGCAGCATCCAGGCTAACACTGAATACACTTTAGGTTTCTGCTAGTTATTACGGTAATAATAGCAGCTTAGCCTCATGCATAGTATTGTTGCCTCTGACTTCGAATCCAGAGATTTCCCACAAATTACATAGCAATGGTGATGAATGGTGCTCTGTCAGAGGGCCAGTTGTAACAGGATGTCACACTGTCTGAAAATCAATACTGAAGGAGCACTATAATGTCAGAAAAGCAGTGCTGAGGGATTGCTGCTTAGTTGGAGAAGCAGTATGAATGAGCACCATACTGCCAGAGAGGTAGTACTGAGGGAGTGCTGAACTAACAGAGAAGCAGTATTGAGCAAGTGTTGTACTGTTGGAGGACCAATACTGAGGGAGTGCTGCACTGTCAGAGAGCCAGTACTGAGGAATGCTTCACTACAAAGGGTTTGTTATAGAGTCAGAGAGGCAGTAAAGAGGCATCACTGCAGTATTGGAGGGT
This sequence comes from Chiloscyllium plagiosum, assembly GCF_037043375.1. NCBI lineage: Eukaryota > Metazoa > Chordata > Chondrichthyes > Orectolobiformes > Hemiscylliidae > Chiloscyllium > Chiloscyllium plagiosum. Next base: position 5,091,556 of record NW_028270159.1, on the reverse strand, counting down.
AAGTTCTGATGGAGGGTGAGTGCTAAGGGAGTGCTGTACTGTCAGAAAGGCAGTTCTGAGGGAGCATTGTACTCTTAGAGTGGTATATTTCAAATGAAATATTAAACTGAGCTTCCGTTTCCCCTCTCAACTGGATGTGAAAGATCCAACAGAACGATTTTGCTGAAAAGCACAGATGTACTCCTTTGTGTCTTGGACCAATGTTTATCTCTCAACTAACATCAACATAAGTAGCAAATTTGTTCAATAATCTCATTTCTTGAGTTCTTGATATATAAAAATGTTTTTCTCTTTCTGAACATTGTAACAGCTACTGCTCAAGCAACAAATACTTCATTGTTTGTACAGTGCTTATAATGTCCTGAGGTGTGAGAGGCTGTAGATAAGTGAAAGCTTTTCCCATACTTTCAAGGTAGCTGGGATGCACTCCAGTTTTTTATCCTTCATTTTGTTGTTGCTGTTTGCTGTTCAGGTGTCAGCTGTCACAGTTTGTATGGTCATGGACTATTCTCCTGTGGGAGACCTGGCTTCAGTCATCCAGACCAAGAGACAGATGAAGGGGAAAATCAGGGAGATGGTAAGATGGAAGAGGAAAGTCTTTCAACTAGCTTTTCATTTCTCTAAATACAAAGAGGCAAAGTAATAGCTGACTGCTAACTTTCAGCTGAGAATCATATGTAATTATAGCAGTAAATGATAACAGATCAACAGCCCATTTTAGGCAGGGTGTAATGTAAGCTGCTGATTTGCCGTCACCTTCTTTAATAAAACAAAAAAGAACTGTGGATGCTGGAGATCTGAAATAAGAACTGAAATTGCTGGAGAAGTTCAACAGCCCAGCAGCATCTGTGGAAAGGAAGGAGAGATAACGTTTGAGTCTGGTGAAATGCAATAAGGGGTATGTCGGGTTCCAAAAAATCGATTGTGTTAGTGGAGTCTCTAGTCCGAGGTACAGACAGACGTTTCTGTGGCCACCAGCGAAAACTCAGAATGGTGTGTTGCTTCCCTGGTACCAGGATTAAGGATGTCTCAGAGAGGGTACAGAATATTATCAAGGGAGAGAGGGGCCAGGAGGAGGTCATTGTACACATTGGAACCAATGACATAGGAAAGGAAAAGGTTGAGATTCTGAAGGGAGATTACAGTGAGTTAGGCGGGAATTTAAAAAGGAGGTCCTTGAGAGTAGTAATATCTGGATTACTCCCGGTGCTACAAGCTAGTGAGGGCAGGAATAGGAGGATAGAGCAGATTAATACATGGCTGAGGAACTGTTGTATGGAAGAAGGATTCACATTTTGGATCTTTGGAAGTTCTTTTGGGGTAGAAGTGACCTGTACAAGAAGGATGGATTGCACCTAAATTGGAAGGGGACTAATATACTGGCAGGGAGATTTGCTCGAGCTGCTCGGAGGATTTAAACTAGTAAGGAGGGCAGAGGGTGGGACCCAGGGAGATAGTGAGGAAAGAGATCAATCTGAGACTGGCACAGTTGAGAATAAAGGTGAGTCAATCAGTCAGGGCAGGCAGGGACAAAGCAGAGAACAAGGTAGGACTGATAAATTAAACTGCATTTATTTCAGTGCAAGGCAGATAAACTCAGGGCATGGTTAGTAATGTGGGAATGGGGTATCATAGCAATTATAGAAACATTGCTCAGGGATGGACAGGACTGGCAGCTTAATGTTCCAGGATACAAATGCTACAGGAAGGAGAGAAAGGGAGGCAAGAGAGGAGGGGGAACTGGTGTTTTTGATTAGGGATAACATTACAGCATCCAGGGAAGTTATTTGGGTGGAACTGAAAATAAGAAAGGGATGATCACATTATTGGCATTGTATTATAGATCCCCTAATAGTCAGAAGGAAATTGAGAAACAAATTTGTAAGGAGATCTCTGTTATCTGTAAGAATAATAGGGTGGTTATGGTAGGGAATTTTAACTTTCCAAACATAGACTGGGACTGCCATAGTGTTAAGGGTTTAGATGGAGAGGAATTTGTTAAGTGTGTACAAGAAACTTTTCTGATTCAGTATGTGGATGTACCTGCTAGAGAAGGTGCAAAACTTGACCTATTGTTGGGAAATAAGGCAGGGCAGGTGACTGTGGTGTCAGTGGGAGAGCACTTTGGGGCCAGCGACCATAATTCTATTAGTTGTAAAATAGTGATGGAAAAGGATAGACCAGATCTAAAAGTTCTAAATTGGAGAAAGGCCAATTTTGACGGTATTAGGCAGGAACTTTCAAAAACTGATTGGGGGCAGATATTCGCAGGTAAAGGGACGGCAGGAAAATGGGAAGCCGTCAGAAATGAGATAACAAGAGTCCAGAGAAAGTATATTCCGTCAGGGTGAAAGGAAAGGCTGGTAGGTATAGGGAATGCTGGATGACTAAAGAAATTGAGAGTTGATTAAGAAAAAGAAGGAAGCATATGCAAGGTATAGACAGAATAAATCAAGTGAATCCTTAGAAGAGTATATAAAGGCAGTATATACATATAGGAGTATACTTAAGAGAGAAATCAGGAGGGCATAAAGGGGACATGAGATAGGTTTGGCAAATAGGGTTAGGGAGAATCCAAGGGGTTTTTAGAAATACATTAAGGACAAAAGGTTAGCTACGGAGAGAAGAGGGCCCCTCAAAGATCAGCAAGGCGGCCTTTGTGTGGAGCCGCAGGAGATAGGGGAGACACTAAATGAGTATTATGCATCAGTATTTATTGTGGAAAAGGGCATGGAAGATGTAGAATGTAGGGAAATAGATGAAAAATGTCCATATTGCAGAGGAGGAAGTGCTGGATGCCTTGAAACACATAAAAGTGGATAAATCCCCAAGATCCCCTAGAACTCTGCGGGAAGCTAGGGAAGTGATTGCTGTTCCTCTTACTGAGATATTTGTGTCATCGATAGTCACAGGTGAGGTGCCAGAAGATTGGAGATTGGCTAACATGGTGCCACTGTTTAAGAAGGGTGGTAAGGACAAGCCAGGGAACTATAGACCAGTGAGCCTGATGTCAGTGGTGGACAAGTTGTTGGGGGGAATCCTGAGGGACAGGATGGACATGTATTTGGAAAGGCAAGGACTGATTAGGGATAGTCAACATGGCTTTGTGCGTGGGAAATCATGTCTCAATCATAATCTTGGTTGAGTTTTTTGAAGAAGTAACAAAGAGGATTGATGAGGGTAGAGTGGTAGATGAGATCGATGTGGACTTCAGTAAGGTGTTCAACAAGGTTCCCCATGGGAGACTGGTTAGCAAGGTTAGATCTCATGGAATACAGGGAGAACTAGCCATTTGGATACAGAACTGGCTCAAAGGTAGAAGACAGAGGGTGGTGGTGGAGGGTTGCTTTTCAGACTGGAGGCCTGTCACCAGTGGTGTGCCACAAGAATCAGTGCTGGGTCCACTGCCCTTTGTCATTTAAAGAAATGATTTGAATGTGAACATAGGAGTTAACGTTAGCAAGATTGTAGATGACACCTAAATTGGAGGTGTGGTGGACAGCGAAGAAGGTTACTTCAGTGTACAACAAATCTTGATCAGATGAGCTAATGTTTCGAGTCTAAGCTTTAACAAAGGGTCAGTTAGACTCGAAACGTCAGCTCTTTTCTCTCCTGACAGATGCTGCCAGACCTGCTGAGATTTTCTAGTGTTTTCTCTTTTTTTTTATAGTTCAGAGTATTGAGTACAGGAGTTGGGAGATCATGTTGCGGCTGTACAGGATATTGGTTAGATCACTTTGGATAGTGTGTGCAATTCTGGCGTCCCTCTTATCGGAAGGATGTAGTTGAAAGGGTTCAGAAAAGATTTCCAAGGATATTGCCAGGTTTGGAGGATTTGAGCTATAGGGAGTGGCTGAATAGGCTGGGGCTATAGTCTCTGGTGCAGTGGAAGCTCACATGTGACCTTATTGAGGTTTATAAAATCATGAGGGATGTGGATAGGGTAACTAGGAAAGGTATTTTCCCTGATGTATGGGAGTCCAGAACCTAGAGGTTACAGGTTTAGGGTGAGAGGGGAAAAGTTTAAAAGGGACCTCAGGGGCAACGTTTTCATGCAAAGGGTGGTGTGTGTATGGAATAAGCTGCCAGAGGAAGTGGTGCAGGCTGGTACAATTACAGCATTTAAAGGCTGTCACCATTTAAAGTACTGGCAAATGGGACTAGATTGATTTAGGATATCTGGTCAGCATGGACAGGTTGGACCGAAGGGTCTGTTTCCATGCTGTACATCTCTATGACTCTAAATGCTACCAGAGTTGCTCAGTTTCTCCAGGATTTTCTGTTTTATTTCAGATCTCTAGAATCCACAATACTCTGCTTTTTCTTTCAAAGTTCTATACCAATTTAATGTAACTTCTCAGTTCCATTTTTCTAGAGTTTATTTATATTTTCATGTTTTGTTAATTCTACATCACTGCTTTTAGTAACCTGTGTAGTTATCCAGTTTAGGCTTATACTTTCCAAGGAATGTTTGGTCTCCTTATTCTTCCAATCAAAATATATCACCTTGCATTTATTTATTGAACATTACTTGTCAATTACATGCTTATCTATGATATATCCATTCTGGTAGTTTATCATGATATGCAGGACACTGTATTGACAATTAGGAGAAAGTGAGGACTGCAGATGCTGGAGATCAGAGCTGAAAAATGTGTTGCTGGAAAAGCGCTGCAGGTCAGGTAGCATCCAAGGAGCAGGCGAATCGACGTTTCGGGCATAAGCCTTTCTTCATGCCCAAAACGTCGATTCTCCTCCTCCTTGGATGCTGCCTGACCTGCTGCGCTTTTCCAGCAACACATTTTTCAGCACTGTATTGACAATGGCAACATCAGCCATATGCAGGAGATTTTCATTACAGTAACACACAGTTTCAGAGGTTCTAAAGCAGTTATCAGCCATGGATACGTGGCATGACCAGAAATCATCCCACACCACTGAAGATGGACAACTTCACAGGCTTTATTTTTAGTAGACTTTGGCTTTTCCAAAATCAGTTTGTTCAGCTGTCAAAAAAAGTGTGGAAGTCATCTCATCTCTCAAACGTTATGACATTCTATTCCCATCATCTTGCAAAACTCAACTTTAAGTTTATTATATTTATCCATTTTCCTTGGTATTAGTTCTACCCCTAATTTTGTGTTTGTCACAAATTAAGATTAGATTAGATTGGATTCCCTACAATGTGGAAACGGGCTCTTCGGCCCAACAAGTCCCTCCGACCCTCCGAAGAGCATTCCCCAATATTATTGTTACTTTTGCAACAGGTTTTCTATTACTCCTGGTAGCTCAGTGAGAATGTGCCAAGTATATTCAATAATGCAATTTGTATTTATCACAGAATCTTGCAACACAGAAGGAGATCGTTCAGTCCTTCATTACTGCATCACACTTAATTTTTCAACCATCATGCATTTTTATTTATTTCTCCTTTTGAATGTTCCTATTGAATCTACTTCTACAGCCCTTTCAGGCAATATATTCCAGATCAAAACTCTACATAAAATATTTTACTTATCTCACTCTCTGGTTCTTTTGCCATTTTAAAAAAAGTCTCTGACCCTCTGGATACACCCTTTATATTAAGGGATGCAGTTTCTCCTTGTTTACTCTATCAAAACCTTTCATAATTTTGAAGATTTCTGTTAAAGTTACTTTCTCTAAGGAAAACGATACCTTCTCCAATCTGAAAACAAAGTAGTGCTGGAAGTCACAGTGGGTCAGGCAGCATCAGTGGAGAGAGAACAAGATAATATTTTGAGTCAGATGACTCTTCATCAGAGCTGAAGTGAGATGTAGAGGGTGGAAGCATTTCTGCAATAGTGTGAGAGTGGAGCCCTGTGGGAGAAAGGATGTTAATAGTACAGATTAAGTGATTGAAATGTGAGAATGGCAGAACTGCAAGACTGGAAAGAACAGATGGTCCCACTGGAGTGGAGAGAGGACATGGTGACAGAGAATGCAACAAGTAAAGCTAAAAGAAAAGAAAGAAATGGGAGTGAGTTCACAATCTGAAGATGTTAAACTCAATATTCAGTCCAGAAGTTGTAAAATGCCTAGCCTGAGGATGAGATGTGTTCCTCCAGTTTGATCTGTGATTCACTGAAGCATTGCAGCATGCCAAGGACAGACAGGTGGGTATGTGAGCAGGATGCTGCGTTAAAATGACCGGCCACGGGAAGACTTGAGTCATGCTTTACTCGAACCATTCTAGTAAATCGCCATTGCATCCTCTCTAAGGCCATGTCAGCCGATGCTGAACCAGTGAGCTTTTCATGAGGCATGTTACATGGAAGATTATGCCATGGATCTTTATTGAACTGGGGGAGGACATGAGAATCACAGACGATGAGAACAGATTAGTTGTAAAGATTTTGAGAAGGTGCAAAGGTGGTGATAATGGAAATTTGGAGAAACAGTTGACCAGGAGTTCCTTATCCATGCATTAACCACTGATGCCTGCTAGAAAACACCCCTGTGGTCATTAGTGAAGACCTTCAGAGATGAACAGCTATCATATTGAACATGAAGAAATTTGTAGATGTCAATAACTTCATACCTCACATAAGTGACTAATGCTCATGTTTGAGCCCAGGTATTAAGCTATGGAGGGCATCATAAGCAAATATGATCCCCATTTCATTTGATTCTGGATGGTGCCCAATGGCAATTAGTACTGGAAGCACTGGATAATACCCCATTAATTCAGATGAATTTGCACCAATCATAGAGTCCCAGTCCACAATCACCTCAGACTAGATTAGAGTGCTGGAAAAGCACAGCAGTTCAGGCAGCATCCGAGGAGCAGTAAAATTGACGTTTCGGGCAAAAGCCCTTCATCAGGAATACAGGCAGAGTGCCTGAAGGGTAGAGAGATAAATGAGAGGAGGGTGGGGATGGGGAGAAAGTAGCATAGAGTACAATAGGTGAGTGGGGGAGGGGATGAAGGTGATAGGTCAGGGGGGAGTGGATAGGTGGAAAAGAAGATAGGCAGGTAGGACAAGTCATGGGGACAGTGCTGAGCTGGCAAGTCTGTTTCAGGACATGGTCGAAGAGCTTCAGGGCAGAGGAAATGACCTGGGAGTTGCAGTGGGAAAGGGACTCCCTGAGATTCTTGTAGAGAGAGGAGGAAAACTTCTTCAAGGCAAGCATCCACAAGAGGATTCGCAGTAGGGTTAAAATCAACTAGGTAAAAACAAGGTCTGCAGATGCTGGAAACCAGAGTCTAGATTAGAGTGGTGCTGGAAAAGCACAGCAGTTCAGGCAGCATCCGAGGAGCAGTAAAATCAGGAATGCAGGCAGAGCGTCTGAAGGGTGGAGAGACAATCACCTCAGTTTGGATTGGCCAGCTCAGCACAGGCTGAATAACATGTCTGCCCGCTTCCTTCCTGATCTGGCCAAGTAAAGCAGGAAATTTACTGGCTTCAGCCTTGGTCATTCATAACTCCTA